>NW_027211895.1:12030000-12235825 GCF_036971445.1 Narcine bancroftii | reverse complement strand
TCCTTCACATTCACACTCCTCCCTTTCACCCTCCATTTCTCCCTCACATCCCTTCTCCCCCTCACTTCACTTCCCTCCTCCTCTTCTCTCATCCTCTTCTCTGTCCCGCTCCCCGCCAGGCCCCGCCCCTTCTGTCCCGCTCCCCACCAGGCCCCGCCCCCCTATGTCCCGCTCCCCACCAGGCCCCGCCCCGCCCCCGCCCCCGCCAGGCCCCGCCCCCTGTCCCGCTCCCCGCCAGGCCCCGCCCCCTCCCCGCCAGGCCCCGCCTCCCCCTCACGGTCTCCCTGCCGCTCTGTCCCCGCCGCCGTGATGCCGTCGCCGCCCCACCGCAAGGCCTCGGCTCCCGAGCTCGACGAGGAGGCTCAGCGCCGCTACTCCGACCTCTTCTCCCGGCTCGACACCAACGGCGACGGCCGCATCGACGTGCGGGAGCTGAGGGCGGCGCTGAGGGCCCGAGGCCTGGGCCAGGAGGCGCAGGAGGTGGGAACGGGTTGGGGTGGGGAAGGAAAGGAGTGTGGGAGTAGGGAGGGGGGAGTGGGGGGGAAGGGGAGGGGGAGGGTGGGGGGGAAGGGGAGGGGGGAGGGAGGGGAGGGAAGGGAGGGGAGGGGAGGGGGAGGGAGGGAAGGGAGGGGGAGGGGGGGAAGGGAGGGGGGGGAAGGGGGAGGGGAGGGGAGGGGGGGAGGGGAGGGGGAGGGGGGGAAGGGGGGGAGGGGGAGGGGGGGAGGGGAGGGGGGAGGGGGGGAGGGGGGAGGGGGGAAGGGGGGAAGGGGGGGGAGGGGGGAAGGGGGGAGGGGGGAAGGGGGGAGGGGGGGGAGGGGGGGAAGGGGGGAGGGGGGGGGGGAAGGGAGGTTGGGGGGAAGGGAGGTTGGGGGAAGGGAGGGGAGGGGAGGGGGGGTTGGGGAAGGGAGGGGGAGGGAGGTGGTGAGGGGAGGGTGTGGGGAAGGGTTGAGGTGGGGGAGGGAGAGGAGAGAGTGGGGGAGGGAGAGGAGAGAGTGGGGAAGGAAAGGAGTGGGAGTAGGGTAGGGAAGGAGGTGGGGGGGAGAGGGGAAGGGAGCAGGTGGGGAAGTGCGGAAGGGAGGGGGTTGGGAGTTAGAAGATTGGGGTAAGTGAGGGAGAGCAATGGGATTATGGAAGAAGAGTCAAAGGGGTGGACAAAGAGGACGATGTCTGTGGGGCCCTGAGGATGATGGGAGGAGATGGCAGTGGGGTGTTGGATTTGGCAGGGATGAGTGTAATTGACAGCCCTGGCCAGTGGAGGGGCAACAGTCTAGGAAGGACACATCTGCCAACAAGACTTCGGGAGGGTGGCAGCAGTCGTGTGGTTCACCCAAGCCTGCTCCACCATTCACTATGATCACCACTGCTCGGTTCCTGGCTCCTATGCCCATTCCACATTGTCTTCAATACTTCAACCTTGCAGGCATTAACCAATCCTCCTAACGCCCAATGTGAACCTAGGAGATCACATCCCCTGAGAAATTCCTTCATGTCACAGTTTGAAATGATTCCTCCCGAAACGTAACTGTCTCTCTCATTATTTGGTTATTTGAGACTGTCCCTTGATTGAACAGCTGAGGTGGTGAATGTGAGCTCACTTTTCACATTTAAGAAGAATTTGGACAGGTACATGAATGGGGGGGGTGGTTTATGGACTGGGTGCAGGTCAGTGGGACAATCCAAAATAAATGGTTTGGCACAGACTAGACGGGCCAAAGGAGCCTGTTTTTGTGCTGTAATTTTCGATGGTTCTATGGAGGTACTTTACTACCTATCCTGTCATGCCCCTAGGAGACAATCTACTGGAGAAAATGGTTCTAGCAGCACAAGTGGGAATTTTGATGTTTGAGGTCATTGAATGAGGAGGAGAGGAGTGAGCCCCAGTATACCCTCAGAAAGTGGCAATGTCCCCACAATAAGACTGAACTAACGATTCAGTTGTTTGTGATACGTCAGTACAGTCCCTGTTAGTCCATTTCCTTCTACTCTCTCCCAATACTCTTCACATTCTCTCTTAAACATTTCTTCCTTTTTAGAAGGTAAAGGTGCATAGTTCCTTGAGAGAGGCACCTCAGTGGATGAAGTGAAAAAGAGGGGATTGGCATTCTTGCCTTCCTTGGGCAGTGTGTTGATGACATAAAGTTTGGACCCTCATAATTTAGCTGGACAAAGTGTTGGTGGGACTACATTTAGAACAGTATATGCATTCCTGGTGTCCCAGCTAAAGGACATCAATAAATTGGGAAGGATGGCAGAGGAGATTCACCATAATATTGCCAGGTTTCGGGGGGCTGGCATTATAAGGGAGGTTGGATAAACTATGTCTTTATCACCTGCAACGTGGGAGACTGAGAGGTGTATAAAATTATGAGGGGCACGGATAAAGTCTTTTTTGCAGGCTAGATGCAAAATTTAAGAGGGAGCTGAGAGAAAACCTTTTCACCCAGATGGTGGACCGTATCTGGAAGAACTGTCAGTAGTAGTGGACAGAATTCTGACATTCAAGGGCATTTGGACACATCTGAAAGGATATACCAGGAATTGTATTGGAGAGGAGGTTCACCTGCTTGTTGCTGAATGTCCTGCGTGGGAAAATGTCTTCACAAATTGCATCTTTTTTTTAGTGAGGTGACCAAGAGGATTGCCCAGACCAGGGCTGTTGACAGGGTCCCACTTGGTATGCTAGTCTGGAAGGTTACGTTGCATGGGATCCAAGGTTAGTAAGTTAAGAGTGATCTAAGTTTAGGGTGATCTAAGTCTAAGGATATAGTGGATAGTCAGGAAAGTGATCTAAGTTTACAACAAGATCTACACCAAACTGGGAAGTGGGCCAAGGAATGGACCTTAATTTGGATTCATGTGAGGTGATGAATTTTGCTAAGATAAAACAGGGCAGGACTTGCACAGAAAATGGTCGGACCTGCACGGTGTTGTGAAACGGGGAGACAGAGTTACACAGTACGTAATTCCCTGACTGTGATGACACTGACAGAGTAGAGAAAAGGGTCCTTTGAGGGAAATGGCAATGAGGGTAGGAGTTGAATGTCATGTTACAACAGTACAAGGCATTGATGAGATGATATCAGGAGTACTTGGCACACTTCTGGTTGCTAGTGATAGCATGTCAGTAAACAGGAAAATGCAAAAGGATTAGACCATAGAACACTGCAGCACAAACACAAACTGTTCAGCTCGTCTAGTCCATGCCAATTATTTATACCATCTAGCCCATCGACCTGCCCTCGGACTATAGCCCTCTATCTCCCTCCCATACATACCTGATCTTAATGTCAAACCAGCATCCAGCACCTCATCGAAACATAGAAACATAGAAGATAGGAGCAGGAGTAGATCATTCGACCCTTCGAGCTTGCTTCGCCATTCAACGAGATCATGGCTGATCTTAAAGTTCAGTACCCCGTCCCCGCCTTCTCTCCGTAACCTTTAATAAGCTTATACTGAAGAAATAGATCTAATTCCCTCTTAAATATATGTAATGAACCTGCCTCTACTGCCCTCTGTGGCAATGAATTCCACAGATTCACCACCCTCTGGGTAAAGAAATTCCTCCTCATCTTGGTCCTAAATGGTTTGCCTATTATCCTCAAACCATGCCCCCGGGTTCTGGATTTTCCCACCATTGGAAACATCCCATCTGCATCCATTCTGTCCAGTCCTGCCAGAATTTTATATGTCTCTATGAGATCCCCTCTCAATCTTCTAAACTCCAGCGAGTACAATTCCAATTTGCGCAATCTTTCCTCCTAAGTCATTCCTGCCATTCCAGGTATCAGCCTGGTGAATCGCCTCTGCACTCCCTCCATTGCAAGAACATCCCTCCTTAGATAAGGTGACCAAAACTGCACACAATACTCCAGGTGGAGTCTCACCAAGGCCCTGTACAGCTGCAGTAAGGTATCCTTGTTCCTGTACTCAAACCCTCTTTATATTGAAGGCCAACATACCATTTGCCTTTTTAACCGCCTGCTGTACCTGCATGCTCGCCTTCAGAGACTGGTGTACGTACCCCTAGGTCTCTGCACTTCCCTATCTCTTAATCTATTGCCATTCAAATAGTAATCTGCCCTCCAGTTTGTATTACCAAAGTGGATAACCTCACATTGATCCACATTGTAGTGCATTTGCCATGTATCTGCCCAGTCCCCCAATTTATCCAAATCACACTGGAGCTTCCTGACCCCCTCTTCCGTGCACACAACCCCTCCTAGCTTAGTGTCATCTGCAAATTTGGAGATATTACATCCAATCCCCTCATCCAGATCATTAATGTAAATTGTGAACAGCTGGGGTCCCAGTACAGATCCCTGTGGCACCCCACTGGTCACCGCCTGCCACTCAGAAAATGAGCATTTATCCCAACTCTCTGTCTTCTACCTGCCAGCCAGTTCTCAATCCACATCAATACTTTGCCCCCAATCCCATGAGCCTTGATTTTGGAAGCCAGTCGTTTATGTGGGACCTTATCGAAGGCCTTTTGGAAGTCCAGGTACACCACATCCACTGGCTCTCCCCCATCTATTTTACCTGTCACCATCTCAAAGAATTCCAATAGATTTGTCAAGCACGATTTACCTTTTGTAAATCCATGTTGACTCTGTCCGATCCCTTCTCTGCTAGTCATATGCTCCGCTATTACATTCTTAATAATGGATTCCATCATTTTGCCCACTACTGATGTAAGGCTCACCGGCCTATAATTCCCTGCTTTTTCTCTACCCCCCTTTTTAAATAGTGGGGTAACATTAGCTACCCTCCAATCCATGGGTACTGATGCTGAGTCTATCGAGTTCTGGAAAATAATTCTTAAAGCATCTGCTATCTGAATGGCCACTTCCTTAAGTACCCTAGGATGTAGATTATCAGGCCCTTGGGATTTATCTGCCTTCAATCCCATCAATTTCCTACCCAAAGGGCCTCGTAGAACAAGATTGTTGATTAGCCCCTTATCATTGCATAATACCCAATCTAAAATGGCCTGCTCCCAAGTTGGTTCGTTGACATATTGGTCTAGATAACCGTCCCATAAACATTCAAGGAATTCCTCCTCCTCAGTATTTTTACTAATTTGACTAGTCTAATCCATATGCAAATTAAAGTCTTCCATGATGACAGCTGTTCCCTTATTGCACACTTTTCTAATTTGTCTTTTAATGCCTTCCCTCACCTCTACACTGATAGCTCGTTCCACTCTGAGTAAAGGGGGTATATATGGAGACAATAGTGTTTAAGAAAGGTAATACTGGAGCTTTTGAAACATATAAAGGTGGCTAAGTCTCCAGGTCCTGACAGGATTTTCCCCAGGACCTTGAGAGAAGTCAGTGAGGAAATAGCAGAGGCTCTGGCAGTGATTTTTCAAATGTCATTGGAGATGGGTATAGAGGCGGAGGATTGGCGTGTTGCGCATATGGTTCCTTTTTTTAAAAAGGATTCGAGGAGCTAGCCTAGCAATTATCGGCCTGTAAGTTTGATGTCTGTGATAGGTAAATTGATGGAAAGCGTTTTTAGAGATAGTGTATATATAAGTATATGGAGGGGCAGGGTCTGATCAGGGGCATTCAACACGGATTTGTGCATGGAAGGTCGTCTTTGACCAATCTTGTTGAATATTTTGAAGAGGTGAATGTTGATGAGGGTAGAGCAGTGGATGTTGTCTATATGGACTTCAGTAAGGTTCCTCATGGGAGGTTAGTTAGGAAGGCTAAGACCTTGGGTATTAATTTGGAGATAGTCAAATGGATTCAACACTGGCTGGAAGGAAGGTGCCAGAGAGTAATAGTGGATAACTGTTTTGTCAGGATGGAGGCCGGTGACAAGTGGTGTACCTCAGGGTTCAGTATTGGGACCGTTGCTTTTTGTCAAATATATTAATGATCTGGAGGATGGGGCAGTAAATTGGATTAGTAAATATGCAGATGATACTAAAATAGGGGGGAATTGTGGATGATGAAGAGGGTTTTCAAAGATTGCAGAGGGGTTTAAACTGCTTAGAGGAGTGGGCAGAAAGATGGCAGATGGAGTTTAATGCTGATAAGTGTGAGGTGCTTCATTTTGGAAAGAATAATCAAAGCAAGACCTATGTGGTAAATGGGAGGGCGTTGAAGAATGCAGTGGAGCAGAAAGATCTAGGAATAACGGTGTATTGTTCCCTGAAGGTAGGAGCACATGTGGATAGGGTGGTGAAGAAGGCCTTTAGTATGCTTGCCTATATAAATCAGTGCATAGAATATAGGAGTTGGGAAGTAATGATGAAACTGTACAAGGCATTGGTGAGGCCAAATTTAGAGTACTGTGTGCAGTTCTGGTCACTGATTTATAGGAAGGATATTAACAAGATAGAGAGAGTGCAGAGAAGATTTACAAAAATGTTGCCTGGGTTTCAGCATCTGGAATAGAAGGAGAGATCGAGCAAATTAGGTCTTTATTCCTTGGAATGTAGAAGGCTGAGAGGGGATTTGATAGAGGTGTTTAAGATAATGAGAGGGATAGATAGAGTTGATGTGGAAAGGCTTTTCCCATCGAGAGTAGGAGAGATGGATACAAGAGGTCATGGGTTGAGAATTGATGGGCAAAGGTTTAGGAGTAATGTGAGGGGGAACTTCTTGACTCAGAGAGTGGTTACTGTGTGGAATGGACTTCCGGGAAAGGTGGTGGAGGCAGGGTCAATTTTGTCATTTAAGAAAGAGTTGGATAAGTATATGGATGGGAGGGGGATGGAGGGATATGGGCAGGGTGCTGGTAAGTGGGATGAGAGGAGGGTACTTGGATCAGTGCGGACTAGAAGGGCCAAATTGGCCTGTTTCTGTACTGTAATTGTGATGTGGTTATAATGTTCACCTGAAACATTTCTGCTTTTTTAAAATAATTTTTTATTTTTCACACTGTGAACCATATCAACCAAAATATATACAAATGTTTCTCATTAAATATACACAGTGGCATTTTCTCCCTTTTTTCCCCCCTACCCTCCCTTCCCACCCTCCTCCAAAACCAATAAATATTCAACATATCCAATACAATAAAACCATTAAACAATCTCATCACAAAAATAAACAAGAAAAATGTGTCATCTACTTTTACACACTGGATCAAATCGTTTTGTCTTATTTTAGGGGGTAGAGGTCCGAGGCAAGCCCTCTCACGGATCCTCTTCCCAGCTGCCTGCTCACCAGAGCTCCAGACACCATGATTGCCCACCCATCTGAGATCCCAGCGCCCTGACCACAGATCCTCGATAATCCAACATATTGGCCACTGACTATCCTAGGTCTGATGCCCCAACTACGCAAATGTGGACGCTTGCCCTGACCACAGGTTCTCTCCTCAGCCCCTCGACTTATTGTATAACGTAAATTTACAAACATAAATTTAAAAATATTTATTATGTATTTATGGTGACGTTGAACGTTACTCGATCAACTTGATGACAAACTACAATGGCCCAGCATTGCAGTCTCTGGTTTTATCTCTGTTGCTCGTCTATCCTCTCTTCAGTGGGGAAATCAGATCTCTACAAAAAATTATCTTCTCTTGTAAGAGGACTGGGATGTAGATTTTTTTCAAATTGCTGGTACTTTAAATAAAAACAAAATGCTGGAATCACTCACAAGGTTGAACAGAAAAGATGGGATGATTTCTCTGGAGTGTCAGATGCTGAGGAGAGACCTGATAGAAGTTTATAAATGTTGAGAGGCATTGATAGGGCAGT
The DNA here is from genome assembly GCF_036971445.1 of Narcine bancroftii. Lineage (NCBI taxonomy): Eukaryota > Metazoa > Chordata > Chondrichthyes > Torpediniformes > Narcinidae > Narcine > Narcine bancroftii. Next base: position 12,228,102 of record NW_027211895.1, on the reverse strand, counting down.
CTGCAGAATCTTGCTCCCGGGATGAAAATGTTACACATTGTAGGACATGCATTTAGGTGAGAGAAGGAAAGTTTAAAGGAGATGTGTGGAGTGAGTTTTTGAAGACAGGAGTTGTATGTGCTTGGAAGGAGCTGCCAGGAGTAGTGGTGGGAGCAGATATAGTAGGAGGATTTAAGAGGCTTCTGGACAGGCATGTGAATGGAGGGACATAGATCATCGTCAGGCAGAAGAGATTTTGTTTAATTTGGCCTCGTGTTAGGTGCAGGACATCATGGGCAAAGGGTCTGTTCTTGTGTGATACAAGATAGTTCATGTCAAAGACCCTTTGTCAAAACTGGGAAGGGGAGGAATCAAATTAGTTTTAAGTTGCAGGGAAGGGTTGGATCAGATATGGCAACATCTCTAATAGAGTGAGGCAATGGTTTCTGGGAATGAGTAACCAAGGAGGGTAAAATGTGAAGTGCACGGGTGTGGCACGTGAACAGGAGCCTGTGTTAACAGGGAGAGAGAACAACTCAGCCAATATATTAGCTGAGTAGTCCACACCCAAATGCTGGCACATGGAAGGTGTACAGATGGCATGTTGGTTAGCAGAAAGATAACTTGTATCAGAAATGGCCAGAAGGCAAGAAAGAGCAAGTGACCTGAAGTTGGAAAAAGTGAAACTTAAGTCCAGAAGGTGCAACGTGTTGAGACAGAAGAGGTGTTGTTCTCCTGGTTTCATTGGGTGGTTATAGGAGGCCACAGGCAGATCGATCAGTGTGAGATGGCGGGCTAGAAGTGGCAGATGTATGAAAGGAAAACTGACCTGATAAATCTGATTGCTGTCTCTGAGGTTGCCGTGAACAGATAAAAACAAAAAGTGAACCAGTTTCGCTTGTGCATTTGTATTTTCAGATAAAATAAAGTATCACACAAGAAACTAATAAAGAAATTTAATGCGCATCTTGGGGATTGGTTACTGGACAATCAGAGAAAGAAAAGAACATAAAAACTGCAGATTTAGACAAGCAGCACAGTAACAGGCTCTTCAACCCACGAGTCCGTGCCATCCAATTACATCTGATTGACCTAGCCCCGGTACTTTTTGAACATAGGAAGGAAACGAGAGTCCTGGGGAAAATCCACGCAGACACGGAGAGAACGTACAAACTCCTTACAGACAGCACAGGATTCGAACCCCGGTCCCGATTACTGGCGCTGTAACAGCATTGTGCTAACCGCTAGGCCAACCGTGCTGCCCCAGAATAAAATGGAAATCCAAAATAAAAACAGAAAATGCAGGAAAATTCAGCAAGTCAAACAGCATCTGTGAAATGATAAACCAGTCAAGGTTTCTAGTTGATGAGAATCAGGAAAGAAGAGAACACAAGAGATGATGATGAGGTCAGGGAGGGGTCTGTGGATGCTGTGCAGCGCATAATATCTGCACTGAACGTGTCGCTCAGTTAAATTAAAATGTAGCTGCTTTCTTAACCCTACTCTTAGTCTGTCTGTTTTATTAATATTTATTATTTAAAATTATGAGGGGGTTAGACAGAGTAAATATAGGCAGGCTTTTCGCACTGAGGGTAGGTGAGCTATAAACCAGAGGACTTGGATTAAGGATGAAGGGGGAAAGGTTTAGGGGGAATCTCTTCACACAGAGAATGGTGGGAGTGTGGAACAAGCTGTGGGCTCAGTTTTAACATTTAAGAAGAGTTTGGACAGGTACATGAATGAGAGAGGGATGGAAGGCTATGGACGGTGCAGGTCAGTAGGACTAGGTCAATGGTTCTCAACCTTTTCCACTCACATCCCACTTGAAGTAATCCCTCTGCCATCAGCACTCTGTGATTAGTAAGGGGTTGCTTAAGGTAGGATGTGAGTGGAAGGTTGAGAATCGCTTCTCTAGACTCAATTGTTATTGAAATATTTTGCTTGAGAAAAATTGTCATTGGCCCATTTCCCTTGGAGTTCTGAAACTGTGCACATAACAAGTCAATTAGATACATTAAAACTCTGGTTTTCAAACTTTTTCTTTCCACTCACATTCCACCTCAAGCAATCTCTCACTAATCACACAGCACCTATGGCACAGGGAATACTTAAAGTGGGATGTGAGTGGAAAGAAAAAGGTTGAGAACCACTGAACTAAGTGGAAAAATGGTTTGGCACAGACTAGAAGGGCTGAAGGGGCCAGATTTCTGTGCTGTAATGTATTATGCTTCAATTTAGTTATGTTTGGTGTGGAGGATATGGAAAGGGGAAGAGCGTGTGGGGTATGTTGTGCACGGGGAAGGGATGCGTGGGAATATATTGGATGTTAGGAAATTGCCTCTAATTTGTGTAAAGGGTTGGCACAGGTTTGGTGAGTTGTGTGAATCTGACTCGAAATTCTGCTTCTTAATAGAAAATATTTCACTCTGGGGACAGTGACCAAGACAATCAGCTGGACTTCAGAGAGTTCACTGACTACCTCCGAGACCATGAGAAGAAACTTCGACTGACCTTCAAAAGCTTGGATAAAAATAACGATGGTTGGTGACACTGGAATTTCAGCTCCATTGATAATGATCTCCTGATGGTGGGCTGAGTGAATGGGGGCTGGCTGTGGTCACTGGCATAGAATTTGGGGACACTGGGAGGGAGGGACTTTGATGGACACATCCACTGCTATGTCATTCATGTGGTGCTGTAGTTCAATGCTGTCCATTTGCTTTACTGCAGCCCATTGATGAATCTTGCATGCTCTGCTGCAGTCTTATGCTGTGCCTGCATGCTCCACTGCATTCCCATATTGTCCATGGGTTGCTTTACAGCAGATCTGTGCTGTGCCTTACTTTTGTGCGGTAGCCTTGTGCTGTCTTGCATACACTGCAGTCCTTTGTTGCCCATCAGTTGCTTTACAGCAGTCCTGTGCTATTCTTGCATGCTCCACCGCAGTCCTGTGCTATCTTATTAAGATTTTAATCGTTATTTTATTTTAGGGAAGATCGACGCTGCCGAGATTGTCGAATCCCTCAAGTCTCTGGGAATTCAAATCAATCTTCAGAATGCAGAGAAGATTCTTCATTCGTAAGCAGATTCCCCTGGAACCAGGATACTTTCCTTAAACATGCTGTTGTTTAAGTGTAGTTATTCTTTTGACACAAGGGCAACGGTTGTTGGGTTTGAGGATGTGATTTGCATGAAAGCGTCGCTCTACAGCCTGATACAGCAAGTCCTCAGTGGCAGGATGTGAGCACCTTCCTCAACTTGAACCACCAGTGAAGCTTATTGAATTTCAGAGCACCAGAGGAGGCCATTCAGCCCACAGGCTGTGCTAGCTCTGTGAAGCAGAAATTCTAATTGCCCCACTCCCCTTTCCCCATTGCATTCCCAACTTCATCCCTTCCAGATTGCTACTTGGATCGGCATTCATTGGAGTTTAGAAGAAACATTTGGAAAAGTAACAGGGAAGATGTGGAGATGTTTATACTTGTGGGAGAGCTTCAAAAGTGGGATATAGTTGCATGATTGGGGGAGAATGTAGAACACGACAGCACAGTACAGGTCCTTTGATGTTGTGCCAACCCATATATTGGTTTAAAAAAAAAAGACTAAACCCTCCCATCCCCATAACCCTCTATTTTTCTTTCATACATGTGTCTATGTAAGAGTCTCTTAAATGCCCCTTATGTTTCAGCCTCAACCACTATCCCCAGCAAGGCATTCCAGGCTCCCACAACTCTTTGTGGGAAAAAAAACATATCCCTGATGTCTTCTCTAAACTTCTCTCTCAAATAAACTCAATCCCCCTATTAATGGTTCCCAGCATCCCATACACCTTCTTAACTCTGCTATCAACCTGTGTGGCGACCATGAGGGATGTATGGATTTGGACCCCAAGGTCCCTCTGTTCATCCACAGTCTTAAGTAATCAACCATTAACCCTATGCTCAGCCTTCTAGTTTGTCCTTCCAAAATGCATCACTTTGTATTTATCTGGATTGAACTCCATTTGCCACTTTTCTGCCCAACTCTGCATCCTGTCTTTATCCTCTGATAACCTTCGACAACCTTCAGTTCCATCCACAACTCCTCCAACTTTCGTGGCATCCGCAAACTTACTGACCCATCCTTCCGCCTCTTCATCTAGGTCATTTATAAAAATCACAAAGAGCAGAGATCCCAGAACAGATCCCTGCAGCCCCTCCACTAGTTATCAACCTTCAGGCAGAAAACTTTCCTTCCACTACTACTCTTTGCTTTCTTCCTGCAAGCCAATTTTTTTATCCACACAGCCAAGGTTTCTCTGATCCCGTGCCTCAGGATTTTCTGGATGAACCTCTCATGGGGGACCTCATCAAATGCCTTGTTAAAATCCATGTCGACCACATCTACAGCCCTACCCTCAATTTCTTTTGTTATCTCCTCAAAAAACTAAATTAAGCTCGTGAGGCTCAACCTTCCCTTCACAAATCCATGTTGACTGTCCTTGAGTAGACTGGACTTCTCCAAATGTTTACGGATCCTATCCATTAGTTTGCACACCACTGGCGTAAGACTCACCGGTCTATAATTCCCAGGATTCTCCCTATTATCTTATATAAACAAGGCAACTACATTTGCCATTCTCCAATCCTTCAGTACCTCCCCTGCACCCAAAGAGGATTCAAAGATCATAGCTATTGTCCCAGGTATACCTTCTCTCACTTCCCACAGCAGCCTGGGTATATCACGTCTGGACCCAGGGTCTTATCAATCATGATTTTTTTTAATAAGGTTCAACCATTCCTTAATCTCCACATTGTCCAGCAGACAGGCCTGTTCTATTTCGATCTCATGCTGATCAAGGTCCTTTTGTAAATACTGAAGCAAAGCTTTCATTTAGGTCCTCCTCCACCTCTAGGCACACATTGCCCCATTTATCCTTTAGCTGCCCCACCTTCATTCTCGTCATTCTATTCACATACGCATAGAACATCTTGGGTTTCTCCTTAATCATACATGCCAAGGCTTTCTCATGCCCCCTTCGAGTTCTCTTGTCCTTTTTTAAGCTCCTTCCTGGCTACCAAATATTTCTCATGAGCCCTTCCTGTTTCCTATATCTAATGTATGCTTCCTTCTTCCTCTTGACTAGTTGCCACGCCGATTTCATCAGCCACGGTTCCCTTTTCCTGCCATATTGTCTTTGTCCCAAACATATCCTGAATTCAGCAGAAGTGGTCCCTAAACTTTCTCCACTTTACTTATATGCTTTCTCCCTTGAACAGCTGTTTCCAATTTATTCTCGCTAGTTCTTGCCTCATCCCATTGGAATTAGCCCTTCCCTGGTTAAGCACTTTCCAATTTTGTCTCTTTTTATCCTTTTCCATATCTATGTTGAAGCTCAGGGAGTTGTGGTCAATCTCTCCAAAATACTCCCCCACCTGACCAGGTTTATTCCCCAGAACCAGATTTCGTCGGCCGGTCCACATACTGTGTCAGGAATCCTTCTTGTACACACTTGACAAGTTCAGCCCCATCTATCCCTCTTGCAGTCCAAAGGTGCCAGTCAATATTAGGGAAGTTTAAATCACCCACAACTACAATCACCCACAACTACTGATACAGCAAGAGAAATAGTGGTGGCGGAGTCAATTGTATTATTTAAGAAAAGGTTGGACAGGTATATGGATGAGAAGAAGATGGAGGGTTATGGGCATTGTGCAGGGAGGTGGGATTAGAAAGGGGTGTTTGGTTCGGTGCGGACTAGAAGGGCCTAATGGCCTGTTTCCGTGCTGTAATTGTTATGTTATGTTACAACCCTGTTTTTCCTGCACCTTTCCAAAATCTGCCTGCTTATCTGCTCCTCAGTGTCCTGAGAGCTATTTGGGGGCCTGTAAACAACTCCCAGCACAGTGACAGCTCCCTTCCTATTTCTGACTTCCATTGACTCAGAGGAGACTCCCTCTGCTTTGTCCTCCTTTCTATAGCCTTGATACTATCACTGACCAGTAAAGCTACCCCACCGCCCCCTCCCCCCCCAACCACTTTCTGCCTTCCATTGTATTCCTTTTAAAACACCTAAACCCTGGTACCTGCATCAGCCAATCCTGCCCTTTCTCCAGCCAGGTTTCAGTAACAGCCACAACATTGTAGATCCATGTACTGATCCAAGCTCTAAGTTCATCCACTTTATTCCTAATACTCCCAGAGTTGAAATAGACACATTTCAAGCCCCCTGCCTGTCCTTCCTCACCAACTCAGAACACACAGCATCATGCTTTTGTCCTTAATCTCTGCCCTCGCATTCTGATTCCCACCCCTCTGCCAAACTAGTTTAAACCCTCTCCAACAGTTCTAGCAAACCTGCCTGCCAGATATTGGTCCCCCTCCAGTTCAGGTGCACCCTGTCCTTTTTGTACAGGTCAGACCTTCCCCAGAAGAGATCCCAATGATCCAGAAATCTGCCCCCTGCACCAACTGTTCAGCCGCACATTCATCTACCACAACTTCCTGCTCTACCCTCTCTGGCATGTGGCACAGGCAGCAACCTTGAGATCACCACCCCTGAGGTCCTGCTTTCTAACTTCCCTATATTCCCTCTTCAGGACGTCATCCCCACTCCTATCTGTCATTGGATCCCACGTGGATCACGACACCTGGCTGCTCACACTCCCCCTCCAGAATGCTGTAAACTTGATCAGAGACGTCCCTGACCCTGGCACTTGGGAAGCAACATACCATCCAGGAGCCTTTTTCTCATTCACCAAACCGCCTATCTGCTGTCCTAACCAATGAGTCCCCAATTACCATAGCTCTCCTCCCCCCTTCCTTTTTGAGCAGAGGCACCTTCCTCTATGCCAGAGACATGACCACCACATCACCCCCATCAGTATCCAAAACAGTATACTTATTGTTTTGAGGGGAACAGTCACAGGGGTGCTATGTCTTGTCTGCCTGTTGCCCTTCCCTATCCTAACAGTCACCCAGTTACCTACCTCCCAATATTTGGGGCTGACAATCTCTCCAAAGCTCCTCTCTATCTCTGCATCCTGAATCATCCTGAATTCATCCAGCTCCAGTTCCTTAACACAGTCTCACAGGAGCTGCAGCTGGGTGCACCTCTTGCAGGTGTGGTTAGCAGGAACAACTGCACTGTCCCAAATTTCCCACATGCAGCAATCAGAGCATTTGACTACCCTAGCTGCTGCCTCCATCAACTCTTCCTAATTAAATTTATTGGAATCCAAAGCCTCGAGAGCCAAAGCCTCCATGTCCCACTCCTACACGAGGCCACTAACAGACTGGTCCCTTTCCACGAGCTGCTCTTGGGGCCACCCCTCTTATTTGTCAACTCCCCTTATCTTAATTACCCCTTCCACCATTCACTTAGCTTGCATTTTAAAGCCATTCACCTCCCAGCCCTCTGGAGTCTCGAGATATCTGAGACCGCTTCGCTCCTTTTTAAAGGCACTCACCTCCAGTCGGCTCTCCACAGTCCCAGCTCTCTAGAGTCCCATGCTCCTTGTAACGGTCCCAAGGTGTCCCAGGAGGTTTGGGAACTGAGTGATATGGGAATATTTTCTCACAGAAGGAGGTGGCGACTGGGTCACTGGAGATGTCTTGAGAGGACACACTCAGGGAGGGAGAGGGTTTGGGACACAGACCTCCCCCCAACCAACTGTTTTTTCTCTTTGCTATAGCATCGATAAAAATGGCACAATGACTATTGACTGGATGGAATGGCGTGACCACTTCTTGTTCAATCCAGTGACCAGCATTCAAGATATCATCCACTTCTGGAAACATTCAACGGTGAGCAGGAAATTCACTTTGGCAATCTGCTGCCAGGAGCCCCTTCTACAGGACCTAACATCAATTCCAATCTTTTTCTGGTTGGCAGTCAATAAAAGTCACATGAATACGCAGGATTGAAGCTGACCCCATAATGATTGATGGAAGCAGGTTTTTGACGATTAGCACAGGTAGAGGGAAGGGCCGATTTCTGTGCTACATGACTCTCTGGTTGTCATTGAGCACGGTTAACATAGCAGTTAGCATAATGTTGTTACAGCACCAACAATTGGAAACAGGGTTCGAATCCCACACTGTAAGGAGTTGTACATTCTCCCAGTGTCTGTGTGGGTTTTCCCCAGGGGCTCCAGTTTCCTCGCACTGTTCAAAACATCCTGGGGTTGTAGGTCAATTGGGTGTAATTGGGCAGCACGAGCTCATGGGCCGAAATGGCCTGTTACCGTGCTGTATGTCTGAATTTAAAACAAAAGAATTGTTTTCCTTCTCTAAAACGATCCTTACGACATTTGGAGCTGCAGTTTGATTCCCTCAGGAGCATATGTAATGATGAGCAACATACACAGGAGCTTTGGTGAGCTGGTTGCCTGTGGGTACACGAAGAAGGGCAGAAGAGTAGATGAGCATCTTACGCAGGAGCTTTGTTGAGCTGGTTGCCTGCAGGTACACGAAGAAGGGCAGAAGAGTAGATGAGCATCTGACGCAGGAGCTTTGGTGAGCTGGTTGCCTGCAGGTACACGAAGAAGGGTAGATGAGCAACTTACGCAGGAGCTTTGGTGAGCTGGTTGCCTGCAGGTACACGAAGAAGGGCAGAAGAGTAGATGAGCATCTTACGCAGGAGCTTTGGTGAGCTGGTTGCCTGCAGGAACACGAAGAAGGACAGAAGAGCAGATGAGCATCGTACGCAGGAGCTTTGGTGAACTGGTTGCCTGCAGGTACACGAAGAAGGGCAGAAGAGTAGATGAGCATCTTACGCAGGAGCTTTGGTGAGCTGGTTGCTTGCAGGTACACGAAGAAGGGCAGAAGAGTAGATGAGCATCTTACGCAGGAGCTTTGGTGAGCTGGTTGCCTGCAGGTACACGAAGAAGGGCAGAAGAGTAGATGAGCATCTTATGCAGGAGCTTTGGTGAACTGGTTGCCTGCAGGTACACGAAGAAGCGCAGAAGAGTAGATGAGCATCTTACACAGGAGCTTTGGTGAGCTGGTTGCCTGCAGGTACACGAAGAAGGGCAGAAGAGTAGATGAGCATCTTACACAGGAGCTTTGGTGAGCTGGTTGCCTGCAGGTACACGAAGAAGGACAGAAGAGTAGATGAGCATCTTACGCAGGAGCTTTGGTGAACTGGTTGCCTGCAGGTACATGAAGAAGAGTAGATGAGCATCTTACACAGGAGCTTTGGTGAGCTTGTTGCCTGCAGGTACATGAAGAAGGGCAGAAGAGTAGATGAGCATCTTACGCAGGAGCTTTGGTGAGCTGGTTGCCTGCAGGTACACGAAGAAGGGCAGAAGAGTAGATGAGCATCTTATGCAGGAGCTTTGTTGAGCTGGTTGCCTGCCGGTACACGAAGAAGGGCAGAAGAGTAGATGAGCATCTTACACAGGAGCTTTGGTGAGCTGGTTGCCTGCAGGTACACGAAGAAGGGCAGAAGAGTAGATGAGCATCTTACGCAGGAGCTTTGGTGAACTGGTTGCCTGCAGGTACATGAAGAAGAGTAGATGAGCATCTTACACAGGAGCTTTGGTGAGCTTGTTGCCTGCAGGTACATGAAGAAGGGCAGAAGAGTAGATGAGCATCTTACGCAGGAGCTTTGGTGAGCTGGTTGCCTGCAGGTACACGAAGAAGGGCAGAAGAGTAGATGAGCATCTTATGCAGGAGCTTTGTTGAGCTGGTTGCCTGCCGGTACACGAAGAAGGGCAGAAGAGTAGATAAGTGGCGGAATTTCCACCCCCCCCCCCCCCCCCCCCGTGGACATTCCCTCAGTAAAAAGCAATATTTGGGAAGTTGAAGTCTTCCACAACAACACCCTGTAATAGCTGCACCATTCCAAAATTTGTCTATCTATCCATTCCTCAGTGTCCTGAAGGCCATTTGGAGACCTATAGAGTACTCCCAACAGATGCTCCCTTCCTATTTTTGACTTCCACCCACACTGACTCAGTGGATGCTCCCTTTACAGTGACCTTTTCTACAGCTGTGAAACTATCCTTGATGAGCAATGCCACACAACCCTCCTTTTACTTCCCTCCCAATCCCTTTGGAAACATCTAAACCCAGGAACTTGTATCAGCCAATCCCATCCTTGTGTCACCAATGGACAAAATGTCATAATTTCATGTACTGATCATCAAGTTTATCACCTGATTCTGAATACCTCTTGCATTAAACATTTTCTCCCATCCAACTGACTGCATTTGTGCTCCATCCACTGCCTGTCCTTCCTCACTGTCTCACTGAAAATTGCATTTACCATTTCACCAAGGGGTACACGGTTAGCACGACGCTGTTTCAGCGCCAGCGACCCAAGTTCGAATTCTGCGCTGTCTGTAAGGAGTTTGTGCATTCTCCCATGTCTACGTGGGTTTCCTTTAGGTGCTCCGGTTTTCTCCACCGTTCAAAACGTACTGGGTTGTAGGTTAATTTGGGTGTAATGTGTGGCATGGGTTTAAGTGTCCGGAATCGGCTTCTACCATGCTTTGAATGATTTTTAAAAAATTAATACATTTAAAATAGCTCCATCCTCTCACCTGGCACTCTGGTTCCCATCCCACGCCAAGCTACACCGTTTAGCAAATCTGTCCACAAGGACATTGAGTTAAACAGAAAAGTTTACAGATGCTGTGATTATTGTGCAATACACAAAAGTGCTGGAGAAACTCAGCAGGTCACACAGCGTCCACTGGAAGCTTGAGCTCTTCATGGCATTGGGAGCAGACACCAAGTCATCAATGTTGAGCCTGAATTCTTCAAGCATCCAACTCATGCTGCAGATGTAGTCATTGGGAACCATAACAGGGTCCACCTGCTGCCACATTACCTCCTCCTGCATGCCTACTTTATTTATTAGTTCTAATTTGGTAACTTATATAACCACCACCAAGGCTTTACTTGTTCCTCACCTGTGCCTCCTTGCCAAAGCCTCGCGAGGGTTGGAACCTTAAAGTTCTTGAGAGTCCATATATTGGACAAAGCCCCATGAGCCATCATTTTTGAGTTCGCCTCTTACTCTTGCCTGCTCTATAGTGGCCACTCCATAGAACCATAAAACACTACAGCACAGAAACAGGCCCCTTCGGAATCTTCTAGTCTCTGTGGAATCTTTTTTTTTTATTTTCCTATTCCCGCTGGCCTTCACCCAGACCATAGCCCTCCATCCCTCTCCCATTCATGTACCTGCCAAAATTCTTCTTAAATGTTAAAATTGAGCCCGCATTCACCACCTCAGCTGACAGCTCGTTCCACCCTCCCACCACTCTCTGTGAGAAGAAGTTCCCCCTAAACTTTTCTCCTTTCACCCTTAACCCATGTCCTCTGGTTTGTATCTCAGTGAAAAAAACTGACCTACATTTACTCTGTCTGTCCTCCTCATAATTTTAAATACCTCTATCAAATCTCCTCTAATTCTTCTACCCTCCAGGGAATAAAGTCCGAACCTGTTACCTTTCCCTGTAACTTAATCCCTGAAGTCCAGGCAACATCCTAATAAATCTGCACTTTTTCAATCTTATTGATGTCTTTCCTGTAGTTAGGTGACCAAAACTGCACACAAGACTCCAAATTTGGCCTCACAAATGTCTTATACAACTTTACCATAACATCCCAACTCCTGTACTCAGTACTTTGATTTATGCCAAAAGCTCTCTTTACAACCCTATCCACCTGTGATGCCACTTTCAGGGAATTATGGATCTCTGTAGGATAACCTTTGTTCAGCCCATTTCACCAACACATCCATATCTCTTTGCAGCCTAATTCTGACTTCCACATTATCAACATCTTCATGTGTCATCCACTAATTTATTGATTTTGCCTCCCACATCTTCATCCAAGTCATTTGCGTATATTACAAACAGCAAGAATCCCAGCACCAATCCGTGGGGGGCCTCCCACTAGTTATAACCATCCAATCACAAAACCCACCATTACTCTTCTGTTGCCAAGCTAATTTTGTACCTAATTTACCAACTTGCTATTGGCTTCCACATGGGACCTTGTCAGAGGTTTTACTAAAGTCCATGTGAATCATACCTACTGCTCCACCCTCAATTATACACTTTGTTACCTCTACAAAGAAAACAGTCCTATTAGTCAGACAAGATCTGCCTTTGTCAAAGCCACGTTGGCTGTAATTGATTTATTCCTGCCTTTCCAATTTGTCATTAACCCTCTAAATTTTTGCCAGTATCTTCCCTACCATGTTTGGCCTCACAGGTCCATTGCACTTTTCCCTGCTGCCTTTTGTGAAAAGGGACCACATTTGCTGTCCCCGGTCCTCCAGTATCACACCCATTTAACAACATTTTAAAATTCTCAGACAGAGATGCCGCAATCTCTTCCCATACCCCCTGCAGCCACCTGGATTCCATCCTGACCTGCGATTTACTTAAATGTGACTTTCTTTGTCACATTATACTAAGAGGGGTTCTTCTGGCAGCAGTCTAACAGGTAATCTCTCACATACATAAAGCTGTGAACAGCACAAAATTCATAGAGTGTAGAATTGCAGTGAACAGCAAGTTCAAGTTTATTATCCAAATACACATGCAACCAAGCAAGGGCAGCATGGGATCACGAGTGCAGATGCTGGAATCTGAAATTAGACACAATCTGCAGATCCTGTCGACGATTGTTTAGCACTGTTGTGGGGTTCATTCAGGAACCTGATGGCTGAGAGGAGGAAACTGTCTTTGAGCCTTTTGGTGTATGCTTTCAAACTCTTGAGCCTCCTTCCCAATGGGAGGAAGGAGGAACTTGCGTGCCTTGGGAGTGACAACCTCTGCACCCCTTTAAGCCCACTTGTGCACCAATCATATATCTTTCCAGGGCAGGGAGTCTATAGGGAACAGGTTTGTGAGAGGGGATACATTTACAAGGTGGTGGTTATCTAAACGGAGTTGCCAGAGATGGTGTGGAAGTAGATACTATGACAATGTTAAAATATTTGAGGTGGTGCTTGGTTAGGAAAACTTTTGAAGAATACTTCTAGTGAAAGATGGGATCAACATGGGTGGATCTCGTGGCTGCCATAGATCGATGGCCTATCTGCCATCCTTTATGATTCTGGTCACTAAACAAAGTGAGAAAACAAGCAAGGTGATTAGAACCTGTTTACTTGCAGCCTGCTAACTTGAGGAAAATGTGGGGGGTCACGATGGTTCCAGGTGCAGAGATTTTGGCGTCAGCTAGGAACATTGGGCTTGCTGTATTCTAAACTGGGGAACAAGATGAGAAGGTGAGTGAAGGTATAATGTTTCCACTACTAGCTAGTGTTGAACTAAAAGATGCAAGAGGGGTTGTGAGGAAGTCTCTTCACTCAGAGATGTAGAGATCTGCACAGAGAATCATCCAGGGAGTTCAGAGGGGAACTGACACTTCATTGCTGGGAAATAGCAGGAGGTGAGACTGAGGTGAGCGTTTTACCTGGTGCTCACAATGTCAGAGTTCACTCTGTGCTAGAACAGTTGCCAAAATTCCACAAAGAGTAATTTTCCTCCTCCCTTATTATAATAAATTGGAAAATACCCAACAAGCCAGACTGCATCTGTGGATTGAGAAGCAGAGATACTCTTTCTGTCAGAGTGAGGCTGCCTGATTCGTGGGGAGTTACAAATTGTTGGGGGTCATTGATTTTGTTACGGTCATGAACTTGACCTTCGTTGGGGCCATTGCTGGCAGCTGCTGATAACAGAAGTGATGTGACGCGTGGGGGTAATAGCACGCGTGTGTGTCCTTCGACACAGGAGGAGGAGAGAGAGAGGGTTCAGGATCGCCCGTGTGGCAGTGAGCCAATGAGAAGGTCAGAGGGGTTTAGCTGGGTGGTGTTTGGGGAGTTGAAGAATAAAGAAATCGACTTCACGATGTGCTGAAGGAATGAGCAAGTGTGTTCTTTATTTGTTTGTAAGCTGTGGTAAATCAGTGCCTTACAATTTAAATAAGTCAGTAACTAGACAAAGAGCACGATAACAGGCCCTTTTGGCCCACGAGTCCATGCTGCCCATTTGCACCTAATTAATCTACGCCCCCCTCCAGAACATTTGAATAATGGGACGAGACCAGAGTCTCTGGGAAAAACCCATGCAGACTCTGGGAGAACATACAGACAGCACAGGTTCCCGGTCCCGATTGCTGGCAGTGTAAGTGTTGCTCTAACCGCTACCCTAACTGCGGACAGGAGAAGTTGGGTATGTTGGCACCACTGTGGTACTAACCCTGGTTAAATCTGACATTTGTTCCCACAGGTTCTAGATATTGGAGACAGTCTGACTATTCCAGATGAATTCACAGAGGAGGAGAGGACAACGGGAATGTGGTGGAGGCAGCTGCTGTCCGGAGCAGCGGCTGGTGCTGTGTCTCGTACAGGAACTGCTCCCCTTGATCGTCTGAAAGTTCTCATGCAGGTAATGGGAATTGTTTTGAGTACCATGTGGACAAACATTTGTATTATCACCAAAAATGTCACTTCATGAAATCCATTGGCATGCCTATTGTCACAGTTTATTTCAATAAATTCTGTGATTTGTAATATTGTGTCCAATGTAAAAGGAAATCCATGATGAGAACATAATGCCAGAAGTTGTCAGGGAGCAACTGTTGGGAGAGAAGCTGTTAGTGTTTCATTGTGAAGATCTCTATCCCTTCATTCTCAGGCTTAAACTTTCTGTCCCCACACATGCTACTTGATGTGGAAAGTGTTCATCACAAACACCAGTTGGCAAGCTTCAAGTTTTAAGATGCAAGTTATTGTCCTTAACATATAACATAACATAACAATTACAGCATGGAAACAGGCCATTAGGCCCTTCTAGTCCGCACCGAACCAAACACCCCTTTCTAGTCCCACCTCCCTGCACAATGCCCATAACCCTCCATCTTCTTCTCATCCATATACCTGTCCAACCTTTTCTTAAATAATACAATTGACTCCGCCGCCACTATTTCTCCCGGAAGCTCATTCCACACGGCTACCACTCTCTGAGTAAAGAAGTTCCCCCTCATGTTACCTCTAAACCTCTGCCCCTTAATTCTTAACTCATGTCCTCTTGTTTTAATCTTTCCTCCTCTTAACGGAAATGGTCTATCCACATCCACTCTGTCTATCCCTTTCATAATCTTAAATACTTCTATCAAATCCCCTCTCAACCTTCTACGCTCCAAAGAATAAAGACCTAATCTGTCCAATCTCTCCCTATACTCTAGATGCTTAAACCCAGGTAACATTCTGGTAAACCTTCTCTGCACTCTCTCCACTCTGTTTATATCCTTCCTATAATTAGGCGACCAGAACTGCACACAGAACTCCAAATGAGGCCGCACCAACGTCTTATACAATCTCAACATCACCTCCCAACTCCTATATTCCATGCAATGATTGATAAAGCCCAGCATACTAAAAGCCTTCTTCACCACCCTATTCACGTGCGTTTCTACCTTCAGGGAACGATGTACCGTCACTCCTAAATCTTTCTGCTCTTCTGTATTCCTCAATGCTCTCCCATTTACCACGTATGTCCTATTCTGATTCTTCTTACCAAAATGAAGCACCTAACACTTATCAGCATTAAATTCCATCTGCCATTTTTCAGCCCACTTTTCTAAGCAGCCCAAATCCCTCTACAATCCTTGAAAACCTTCTTCATTATCCACTATTCCACCTATCTTAGTATCGTCTGCATATTTACTAATCCAATTTACCACCCCATCATCTAGATCATTAATGTATATAACGAACAACAATGGGCCCAATACAGATCCTTGAGGCACACCACTGGTCACCGGCCTCCAACCTGACAGACAATTATCCACTACCACTCTCTGGCCTCTCCCTTTCAGCCATTGTCAATCCATTTGACTATCTTAAAATTTATACCTAAAGACTGCACCTTCCTAACTAACCTTCCATGTGGTACCTTATCAAAGGCCTTACTGAAGTCCATATAGACAACATTTCTTTCTGTCTACTGCAAGGCAGACAGATTCGCCATCCACTGAAATTGCCAGATCTCTGACAGTCAAAGAGAAGCAAAAGATTCACCAAGTGTCTATGGATTCAGTTCCAACGCTCCCACAGCTACACAGAGTCCAGTCCAAACCATCAGTAGCCCAAGTTCCAGATCTATCTCCCACACCATCAGGAAACTTTCAGAGCCCTCGGCATCCTCTCGCAACCTGGTTCCAATACCTGGTACCAATACCTAGCCAGTCTTGAGCCTTTCTCCCGCAGCCTGTGTGAGTTTTTTGCCTCGAGTCAATAGCAGCCCGCCACCTGTGTGGGTCCTTTAGTCACAGAGCCCCTCACTGGTCTGGCGCCATTGTCACAGTCTCATGGGTTATCTCCCTGCTTTTCCTTCTCAAGCGGGGGGTGGTCTCTCCTTTTTTCCGGTGCTCTGTGCCAGTCCTCTGCTTCCCTGGAGTCTGCAATAAAATCACAGACATCGCCATCTTAGGCCTAGACCCAGCAGTCATGGGATTTTAATATAAAACCACCGTCAGCTCCATTAACAGGCCATTTAAAGCCTGTAGAGATCTGACAGCAGTTGGACCCCATGGGGGACCTCTGTGACTCCACCGGTCCGAACCAGCAGCAGCGCTGCTGTTACAGTAGCTCTGGCACTGCAGTGTGACTCAGTAATAGTCAGATTATCCACAATTTAATTGTTCAAAAACACCTGTAGTTCAGTATCCAGGTCGTCACGTGATGTTTCTGTGGTTCCCCTGGATCACTGATTCCCCTTAATTCCCACCCCCCACCCCCCGAATCTCATCGTGATCCTCCCGTGCCCTTGAATCTCACTGTGATTCCCCCATGACCCCTGATCTCACCGTTGATAAGAACACAAGAAACAAGAGCAGAAGTCGGCCATCTGGCCCATTAAGCCTGCTGCGCAATTTAATAAATCAAGGCTAATCTGGTCATAGGCTCAGCTTCCCCTCCCTGTCTTTTCCCCATCACCCTGAATTCCCCTACAAAATCTTTCTAATTCTGTCTTAAATACATGCAATGAGGCAACCTCTCCAGCTTCACTGGGCGGAGAATTCCACAAATACACTACTCTCTGAGAGAAGCAGTTGCTCCTCCTCTCTGTCCAAAAATCTTCTCCCTGAATCTTGAGGCTGTGTGCCCTCATTCTAGTCTAATCTCTCCAGGGTCCCTGTTCCTCCTTCCTGTAAACTCACTAAGGCCCCATTCCCCATACTCTTGTTTAACTCACTTCAACCTTTTTTACTGAACTCCCTGTAAACTCCGTGGGTTTGTTGAAAACATTTAGTCACTACCGTGGAGCAAGTTAGAGTAGAGGTTAGAGCAACGCTGATACAGAGCCAGGGATCGTGACCCGGGTTCAAATCCCGCGCTGTCTTTAAGGAGTTTGTATTTTCTCCCCGTGTCTGAATGGGTTTATTCCAGGGGCTCTAGTTTCCTCCCACCGTTCGAAATGTACCGGAGGTTTTTAGGTTAATTGGGTGTAATTTGGCTGGCACAAACTCATAGGTCGGCAGGGCCTGTTGCCGTGTTGTATGTGTAAATGTTTTAAAAACTGTGTGACAGATGAATGAAATGACTATCATGTGATCATTCTGGGTAAGATGCAATAGTCATTCATCTCAAACTGTCACAACTTCAGGGCTTTACTGTCTGGGTTTTGGATTCTCCAGTGTACGTGTTTATTCACTTAACAAATGCTGAATTGTTTCAAATCCAGGTTCATTCTTCCAAATCCAACCAGATGAACGTGTACAGTGGGTTCAAGCAGATGTTGAAGGAGGGTGGGGTGACGTCTCTGTGGCGGGGCAATGGCATGAATGTTGTGAAGATAGCCCCAGAAACAGCAATCAAGTTCATGGCATATGAGCAGGTAAGGCTGTGTAAGAGTTAGCATGGAGGGAGAAATTATGGGGAAATTAGCCAGCATGAAGTCCGTGGGCCAAATGGCGTTATTTTTGTAGCATTAATATAATGCAATTAAAGGGAGCACCAGATCAAGGAATGGGATGGGTTGGGGGCGAGACGGGTGTGGGATGGTGCAGTGCAGTGTGACTGAGAGCACTGAAGACCAGAGAGAATACAACATGCTTTTATTCAATAAGAATGGCACACATGGCCTGTGGACTGAACTGGGGTTTTGGCAGTGGTCCAGGGTTTATAGCGGGATATGCGGGGGGCAGAGTCAGGGGAGGAGCCTGTCCTTCGAGCATTGCACCAGTAGTGAATTCCAAGTTCACCACAACAGGTGAGGGAATGGTTTGGGTATGGGGACAGGACAGGTGGGGAACGTCTCCCTTAAAATTTCTTTTGCTTATCTTAAATCTGGTATTTGCTATTGTTGGCCCTCTCTAAGCCCCTCGCAATCTTAGATACCTAAAGTCACCTCTCATCCTTCGTCACTCCAAAATAAAAATCATGAGCTCTGTCAACCATGCTATACAAGACCATTGCCGTGGGTCATACCATGTACCTCGCAAAAGTCTACAGGCAATGTCTATCACCCCACCATTATCAATGTTCCAAGCCCAGAGGACGCCAAAACCCAGCAGCAATAGATATTCACCAAGACAAATGGTTACTTTAAAAAAAGTTGCTTTTAATTATCTTTAAACGTGAAAACAGAATCAAACTTTAACTTATCCCCTTTCTAATTCCAAGCTCACATGTATGTAATGTGTGTGTAAGTTCAGAAAAGTTCTTTGGTTCACAGTCCAATCTCCCTTCTCATTCCTCCAAGTTCACTGGTTGCAGGCAATTCTTATACTGTGCACAGAATTTAACATTTATAAAGTTCACCAGGCTTTGGTGCTTGAAAGGTAAATGGTTACTAAGGAAGGTTCTTGTCAGTTTTCAGAGAGAGATTTGTTGTTCGCTGGACACCTACAACTGATTCCTTGTAACCTGCCACTTCAGTGTCTTGCCAAAGAAACTTGCCCCGTCAGGGTTCTCCAGATGATAACCTCTTTCTTTCAGGTCACCACAGAGTTCCTTTTTGTTTTCTCTTATTCCAAGTGAAACATTAGACAGCCAGTCCTCTCCTCTTGTATGAGCAACAAGGGCTTTGACCAGGCTGAACTCAGCACCCACAACCATTCTTCCAAATGGGGTTTTCCACAAGCTTGCCAGCTTTTCCTGTTCCAGTTCCAGTTGCTGCTGCTGACTGTCAAAGTGCAGAATTGAATTCCCTCTCTCTCTCTCTCTCTCTCTCTCTCTCTCTCTCTCTCTCTCTCTCTCTCTCTCTCTCTCTCTCTCTGTGAGAAAAAGCCTGTTTTACTCTCACTGCTTGCAAA
The DNA here is from genome assembly GCF_036971445.1 of Narcine bancroftii. NCBI lineage: Eukaryota > Metazoa > Chordata > Chondrichthyes > Torpediniformes > Narcinidae > Narcine > Narcine bancroftii. Next base: position 12,208,854 of record NW_027211895.1, on the reverse strand, counting down.
ACCACATGACCCTCTTAAAACAGCAAGTACCATTCCAGACAGCCTGCGGCTCCGACAAGTTATTTCATCTGTTGTCTTTTTGTAAACAACAACCCATTAGTGAAGTCTCTTGGGCGCTCGCCAAAGCTTTTGCAAAGGCTCTTGGCACCAGCCTGTCTAGCATGAGCAGAGCTCCTGTATTTTAAATAAGATCTGTTTTAAAGTGTTTGTATGTGACCTGCACTAATTTATCTCCAAAAAATATATCTATAATCTGTCACAACCTCCTCAAAAGAACAATCAAATTAGTGAGATAGGATTTCTCGGCCCAAACGACCCTGACTCTTCTGAATCACTGCATTTCCAAATGTACATGGGTCCTGTCTGCAGTGATCTCATTATAACCTCTGAAAGTATCACTGGCCTGTAACTAACTTGCTTATCTCTACTGCCTACTAAATGACATCTCCTGATCCCTCAACTGTGGATAACAGTAATCTCCATCAGGCCCCCAGTGATTTCCTCCTTTCATTATGTTCTGATTGGATCTCATCGAGCCCTAGTGATGTTTCCACCTTCTTATGTTCCATGGACTCCCAACACTTCCACCTTCATATAACTGATATGCAACAGACCATCCACATACCCTGATGCAGGATCTTGATCCAAGAGATTAACCTCCCTCCGCCTCCACAGATGCTGCCCGACCCGGCCATCTCTCCGCCTCCACAGGCGTTGCCCGACCAGCTGAGTTCCTCCAGCAGGACTGGATGGGTTAGAGTTTGTGAAATGTGTGCAAGATAGTTTTTTACAACAATATTAAACATAAAACATAACAATTACAGCACGGAAACAGGCCATTAGGCCCTTCTAGTCCGCACCGAACCAAACACCCCTTTCTAATCCCACCTCCCTGCACAATGCCCATAACCCTCCATCTTCCTCTCATCCATATACCTGTCCAACATTTTCTTAAATAATACAATTGACTCCGCCGCCACTATTTCTCCCGGAAGATCATTCCACACAGCTACCACTCTCTGAGTAAAGAAGTTCCCCCTCATGTTACCTCTAAACCTCTGCCCCTTAATTCTTAACTCATGTCCTCTTGTTTTAATCTTTCCTCCTCTTAACGGAAATAGTCTATCCACATCCACTCTGTCTATCCCTTTCATAATCTTAAATACTTCTATCAAATCCCCTCTCAACCTTCTACGCTCCAAAGAATAAAGACCCAATCTGTCCAATCTCTCCCCATACTCCAGATGCTTAAACCCAGGCAACATTCTGGTAAACCTTCTCTGCACTCTCTCCACTCTGTTTATATCCTTCCTATAATTAGGCGACCAGAACTGCACACAGAACTCCAAATTAGGCCGCACCAACGTCTTATACAATCTCAACATCACCTTCCAACTCCTATATTCCATGCAATGATTGATAAAGGCCAGCATACTAAAAGCCTTCTTCACCACCCTATTCACGTGAGTTTCTACCTTCAGGGAACGATGTACCGTCACTCCTAAATCTTTCTGCTCTTCTGTATTTCTCAATGCTCTCCCATTTACCACATATGTCCTATTCTGATTCTTCTTACCAAAATGAAGCACCTCACACTTATCAGCATTAAATTCCATCTGCCATTTTTCAGCCCACTTTTCTAAGCAGCCCAAATCCCTCTGCAATCCTAGAAAACCTTCTTCATTATCCACTATTCCACCTATCTTAGTATCGTCTGCATATTTACTAATCCAATTCACCACCCCATCATCTAGATCATTAATGTATATAACGAACAACAATGGGCCCAATACAGATCCTTGAGGCACACCACTGGTCACCGGCCTCCAACCTGACAGACAATTATCCACTACCACTCTCTGGCCTCTCCCTTTCAGCCAATGTTCAATCCATTTGACTATCTCAAAATTTATACCTAAAGACTGCACCTTCCTAACTAACCTTCCATGTGGTACCTTATCGAAGGCCTTACTGAAGTCCATATAGACAACATCCACTGCGCTACCCTCATCCACATTCCTAGTCACCTCTTCAAAAAATTCAATCAGATTGGTCAAACATGACCTTCCTCCCACAAATCCATGTTGAGTGCTCCTGATCAGACCCTGTCTATCCAGATGTTTATAAGTACTATCTCTAAGAATTTTCTCCATTAATTTACCTACCACAGACGTCAAACTTACAGGCCGATAGTTGCCAGGCTTCCTCCTTGAACCCTTTTTAAATAACGGAACCACATGCGCAATGCGCCAATCCTCCGGCACTATCCCCATATCTAATGACATTCGAAAAATTACCGCCAGAGCCACTGCTATTTCCTCCTTCACTTCTCTCAATGTCCTGGGGAAGATCCCGTCTGGTCCCGGAGACTTATCCACCTTTATATTCTTCAAAAGCCTTAAAACTACACCTTTTGTAATCTCTATATTCCCCATATTTACCCAATTTGCTTTTTTTATCCCACATCTCCCAATATCCTTCTCCTTAGTGAATACCGAAGAAAAGAAACTGTTCAATATCTCCCCCATTTCTCTAGGTTCCACACACAGTTTTCCACTCTGATTTTCTAAGGGACCAATTTTGTCTCTAGCTTTCCTGTAGAGGTGCCGACCAGAGAAGGAGCAGTGTTAGATCTACTGTTGGCAAATGGGATGGGTCAAGTGACGGAGGTTAGTGTTGGCGAACACTTCGGGTCCAGTGATCATAATGCCATCAGCTTCAATGTCATTATGGAAAGAGAGAAATCAGGGCCAAGGATTGAGGTTTTTGATTGGGGAAAAGCTAGATTTGAGGAGATGCGAAAGGACTTGCAGGGTGTGCATTGGGACAATTTGTTTTATGGACAGGATGTAGTAGAGAGATGGAAGTCTTTTAAAGATCAGATTTTGAGAGTGCAAAAGCTTTATGTTCCTGTTAGGTTAAAAGGAGGGGCAAAAGGTTTGAGAGAGCCGTGGTTTTCAAGGAATATTGGAAACTTGGTTCGAAGAAAAAGGGAGGCGTACATTAGATATAAGAAGCATGGAGTTAAGGAGATGTTTGAAAGATACATTGAATGTAAGAGGAATCTTAAGAGAGGAATTAGGAAAGCTAAAAGAAGGTACGAGAAAACTATGGCAAGCAGGGTGAAAACTAATCCAAAAGAGTTCTACAAATATGTTAATGGTAAGAGGAAAGCTAGAGACAAAATTGGTCCCTTAGAAAATCAGAGTGGAAAACTGTGTGTGGAGCCTAGAGAAATGGGGAAGATATTGAACAGTTTCTTTTCTTCGGTATTCACTAAGGAGAAGGATATTGGGAGATGTGGGATAAAAAAAGCAAATTGGGTAAATATGGGGAATATAGAGATTACAAAAGGTGTAGTTTTAAGGCTTTTGAAGAATATAAAGGTGGATAAGTCTCCGGGACCAGACGGGATCTTCCCCAGGACATTGAGAGAAGTGAAGGAGGAAATAGCAGAGGCTCTGGCGGTAATTTTCCAAATGTCATTAGATATGGGGATAGTGCCGGAGGATTGGCGCATTGCGAATGTGGTTCCGTTATTTAAAAAGGGTTCAAGGAGGAAGCCTGGCAACTATCGGCCTGTAAGTTTGACATCTGTGGTAGGTAAATTAATGGAGAAAATTCTTAGAGATAGTACTTATAAACATCTGGATAGACAGGGTCTGATCAGGAGCACTCAACATGGATTTGTGGGAGGAAGGTCATGTTTGACCAATCTGATTGAATTTTTTGAAGAGGTGACTAGGAATGTGGATGAGGGTAGCGCAGTGGATGTTGTCTATATGGACTTCAGTAAGGCCTTCGATAAGGTACCACATGGAAGGTTAGTTAGGAAGGTGCAGTCTTTAGGTATAAATTTTAAGATAGTCAAATGGATTGAACATTGGCTGAAAGGGAGAGGCCAGAGAGTGGTAGTGGATAATTGTCTGTCAGGTTGGAGGCTGGTGACCAGTGGTGTGCCTCAAGGATCTGTATTGGGCCCATTGTTGTTCGTTATATACATTAATGATCTAGATGATGGGGTGGTGAATTGGATTAGTAAGTATGCAGACGATACTAAGATAGGTGGAATAGTGGATAATGAAGAAAGTTTTCAAGGATTGCAGAGGGATTTGGGCTGCTTAGAAAAGTGGGCTGAAAAATGGCAGATGGAATTTAATGCTGATAAGTGTGAGGTGCTTCATTTTGGTAAGAAGAATCAGAATAAGACATACGTGGTAAATGGGAGAGCATTGAGGAATACAGAAGAGCAGAAATATTTAAGAGTAACGGTACATCGTTCCCTGAAGGTAGAAACTCACGTGAATAGGGTGGTGAAGAAGGCTTTTAGTATGCTGGGCTTTATCAATCATTGCATGGAATATAGGAGTTGGGAGGTGATGTTGAGATTGTATAAGACGTTGGTGCGGCCTCATTTGGAGTTCTGTGTGCAGTTCTGGTCACCTAATTATAGGAAGGATATAAACAGAGTGGAGAGAGTGCAGAGAAGGTTTACCAGAATGTTACCTGGGTTTAAGCATCTGGAGTATGGGGAGAGATTGGACAGATTGGGTCTTTATTCTTTGGAGTGTAGAAGGTTGAGAGGGGATTTGATAGAAGTATTTAAGATTATGAGAGGGATAGACAGAATGGATGTGGATGGACTATTTCCGTTAAGAGGAGGAAAGATTAAAACAAGAGGACATGAGTTAAGAATTAAGGGGCAGAGGTTTAGAGGTAACATGAGGGGAAACTTCTTTACTCAGAGAGTGGTAGCCGTGTGGAATGATCTTCTGGGAGAAATAGTAGCGGCGGAGTCAATTGTATTATTTAAGAAAAGGTTGGACAGGTATATGGATGAGAAGAAGATGGAGAGTTATGGGCATTGTGCAGGGAGGTGGGACTAGAAAGGGGTGTTTGGTTCGGTGCGGACTAGAAGGGCCTAATGGCCTGTTTCCATGCTGTAATTGTTATGTTATGTTATGTTAGTTTGGTGTTGGTCCAGATTGCATCACTTGTTATCTCCAGTCACTCTCCACATCCCCTCCCTAAACTCACTCTCCTCCTCATTCTATTTGGGACCTCACTCACATACTCCACATATAGATTGGTCATTGCGATCCACTCTTTCCCAGGATACCTCTTGCTTGAGATATGCTTATAGAATAATACAGGCCTGTCTGGGATTCACATCCAAGATTTTCTCATGGATCCAGGCATGAATGGATCCCGATGCTTTGACCAGTATTGGTTGGGAAATTTCCATTAAACTCAAGCTTAGGGGACAGATAAGCTGTGGCTTCATCTTTGTTGATTGTTTCACACTTGATCTGCCTTACAGTTCAAGAAACTCCTCGCCAGTGATTGTCGGAACGTTAAAACCCATGAGAGGTTTCTCGCTGGATCTCTTGCTGGAGCAACAGCTCAGACTAGCATTTATCCAATGGAGGTACGTACGTTCATGGAGAGACCCAGGTCCACAAAATTCTCCCAACACAGATACAGCCATGAAATAGAAATGCTCCACAACGCTTCGCAATCACTTGTATCATAGCCCACCTTCCAAACTTTTACTTCACACATCTCATGTGAGTTTATCATGCATTCTCATCCTATTCCTGGCAACTCAATAAATCAGATGTGCAGCCTACACAGAGGCTCTTCAGCTTACCAAGTCCAACTGACCGACGTTCCAATCTGTACTAACTCCATTTCTCTGCAGCATCTTTTGAAGATTGCTGATTCAAGAGCTCGTCCAGTCACTTCAATGTTGAGGGAGTCTTGACCAGCCCTCAGGCTGTGCTTTCCAGATTCCAAACAGATGGGGTAAAATATCCTCTAAATCTCTTTCTCCTCACTCTGGCCCTAGTTTTACACACCTCTGCTATGGGACAGTTTCTCACTATCTATCCCATTTCTGGCCCTCATAATTTTCTGTGTCTTGTACTTGCAGTTCTTTTCTCTGTGTTTGATCACCGCGCGCCCACCCCCAACCCCCCATTGAATCTGCCAGGAACAGTTCCTCCATCCAGGTCAGCTTCATTCCAGCTGACCCTGCAGAAACATTCACGACTTTTTCTCCAAGGTCTCTCCCTCTTTTCTCGATAATCTCCTCTGTCGTACTAACCCCTCAGAGGTTTCCAGGTTATTCCACTCAGGCTCCAAATCCACACGATTTTATTTGCTCCATTTCTTCAGCCGTCAGTGAACTGCAGTAATCTGCACTCTTCAGAAAACCAGAGGTTTCGACATCTGGCTAACGAAGTGATGTTTGCTGCACTCTCTTCTAGCTCCCCAGTATTCCATTTCCTATGCTCCCTTCTAGGCTATCATCTCCCATATCCCAGTTTTTGAACTGTCTTTAACACACTGGGCGCTAGTTCCCCATACACTCACCTGTTTCTGTGTCCCCTGCTCCTTTGAAACTTACCGTATTCACTGAAACATTTATCATTCCACTTTATATTTCTTTTAAAATGAATTAAAGATGTTTCAATATTAGAAATAACAGCCTGGAACATCTGCCAACCAGGCATCTGTAAAGTCCTGGCCTTGCTGGATTATTGGAGTTTCCCTGCATGTTTGTAGGATAAATCTTTTTGTATTGTCCACATGATGGGACTGACCCTCACAAGAACCTAAGGAATAGTATCAGAAAGAGGCCATTTGAGCCATCGAGCCTGCTCCACCATTGACAAAATCGTGGCTGATCTGGCCATGGACTCAGCTCCACTTAGTTGCCTGTTCCCCACAACCTTTAATTCTTTATTCTTCAAAATGTATCTGTGTCTTTGACAGATTAGGAGAGTGGGCAAATGAAACAAACAAAATGGTGGAGACCCACAGGGAGCAGAGACAGCACTACTGTAATGTGCAGACCCACAGGGAGCAGAGACAGCACTCCTGCAGGGTCCAACTGCCCTGTCCAATAGGCTTTCAATGGCCTGTTAAAGGAGCCAGCGGTGGTTTTATTTAAAATCCTGAGACAGCAGGGTCTGCGCCCTAGGATTGGCAGCGGACACAAGGGGTTGAGGAGGACTGGTGCAGGGCACCAGAAAATGGGAGAGACCACCCCACCCCCCCATCTGAGAAGTAGAAGCAGAGGAGATGAGCCATGGCTCAGTGACCATGTTGGTGGACCAGTGAGGAGCTTTGCAATTGAAGGATTCACACAGGCAGCAGGCAGTTGGTGACTCAAGGAGAGAGCCCACGCAGGCTGCGGGAGACTGCTGTTAGATTTACATCAGGCTGTGGACTGCTGGAGACTAGCTCAAAAATAGCTGCAGGGTATTGGAACCAGGATGCGAGAGGGTGCCGAGAGTGAAGAGTTCCTAATCGTGTCAGCAGTTCAGATCTAGAGCTCTGCTTGCTGATGGTTTGGACTGGACTCTGTGTCGCTGGGGGAGAATCTGGATGGAACTCTTTTGCTTCGGGCAATTTATGTCAATGACGAATCTGTCTGCCTTATACCAATGTCATGCAACATGACACTTTTTATTACATGACAATAAATTGAATGCAATATAATGTAGAGGAAGCAAGATTCTCCACTCTAGTGACAATAACTGGCAAGCAGATAATTACCTGAATGGTGAGAATTGAGAGCTGGAAGTCACAGTGTATCAGTCAGTGAAGTTTGGAAAGCAGGTACAGCAAGCAGGGAGGCTGTACTGCAATGTAGAGACTTTGTGAGGCCACACCTTGAATATTAACCATATAACCACACAGCACAGAACAGTCAGTTCGGCCCTACTAGTCCATGCCGTAGCAAATCCCCACCCTCCTAGTCCCACTGACCAGCACCCGGTCCATACCCCTCTAGTCCCCTCCTACCCATGTAACGATCCAGTCTTAAATGTAACCAATGATCCCGCCTCGACCATGTCTGCCAGAAGCTCATTCCACATCCCCACCACCCTCTGCGTAAAGAAATTTCCCCTCATGTTCCCCTTATAATTTTCCCCCTTCAATCTTAAACCATGTCCTCTAGTTTGAATCTCCCCCTTTCTTAATTGAAAAAGCCTATCCACATTTACTCTGTCTGTCCCTTTTAAAATCTTTAAACACCTCTATCAAGTCCCCTCTCAATCTTCTACGCTCCAGAGAAAAAAGCCCCAGTCTGCACAACCTTTCCCTGGAACTCAGACCCTGAAATCCTGTCAACATTCTCGTGAACCTTCTCTGCACTCTCTCTATTTTGTTTATATCTTTCCTATAATTTGGTGACCAAAACTGTACACAGTACTCCAAATTTGGCCTCACCAATGCCTTGTACAATTTCATCATAACCTCCCTACTCTTGAATTCAATACTCCGATTTATGAAGGCCAACATTCCAAATGCCTTCTTCACCACACCATCTCCCTGAGTATCAGCCTTGAGGGTACTATTTGCCATAACTCCTAAATCCCTTTGTTGCTCTGCACTCCTCAATTGCCTACCATTCAATGTATATGACCTATTTAAATTTGCCTTTCCAAAATGTAGCACCTCACATTTATCTGTATTAAATTCCATCAGCCATTTCTCAGCCCACACCTCCAGCCTTCCTAAATCACCTTTTAATCTACGGTAATCTACCTCACTGTCCACAACACCACCAATCTTTGTGTCATCCGCAAACTTGCTTATCCAATTCTCCACCCATACATCCAGATTGTTAATATAAATAACAAATAATAGTGGACCCAGAACCGAACCCTGAGGAACTCCACTAGTCACCGGCCTCCAATTGAACAAACAATTTTCTACCACCACTCTCTGACACCTCCCATCCAACCACTGCTGAATCCATTTCACTACCTCTTTATTTATACCTAATGCCTCCACCTTTTTTCCTAACCTCGTGTGGGGAACTTTGTCAAAAGCTTTACTAAAGTCCAAATAGACAACATCCACAGCTTTCCCTTCATCAACTTTTTTGTAACCCCCTCGAAGAACTCAATCAGGTTTGTCAAGCATGATCTACCCCTGACAAAACCATGCTGATTACTCCCTATCAATCCCAGTACCTCCAAAAATTTGTAAATAGCATCCCTCAGAACACTTTCCATCAACTTGCCCATCACAGACGTCAGACTTACAGGCCTATAATTCCCAGGTTTGCATTTGGACCCTTTCTTAAACAGAGGAACCACATGCACCACCCTCCAATCCTTTGGTACCACCCCCGTGGCCAGTGACATCCTAAATATCTCTGTTAATGGCCCCACTAACTGTCCACTAGCCTCCCTGAGTGTCCTAGGGAATATTTTGTCTGGTCTGGGAGATTTATCCACCTTTATCTTTTTTAACACAGCCATCACTACCTCCTCGGTTATCCTTGTATGTTTCATGACCTCCCCACTATTTTTCTTTACTTCAACTGGTTCAACATTTTTTTCCCTAGTGAATACCGATCGATTTGATCTGAGGAAGGACATTCTTGCCAATGAGGGTGTGCAGCAAAGGTTTACCAGACCTGGGACAGCAAGACTGATGTCTGAAGAAAGACTGCATAGACAAGGGTTATGCTGATTTGAATGGAGAAGAATGGGAGAGGGTGTTATGGAGATATAAAATTCTGATAGGACCATAAGACAAAGGATCAGAAATAGGCTTTTCAGCCTATTGAGTCTGGCCCACCATTTAATCATGGGCTGATCCATTTTCCCACTGCCCGGCCTTCTCCCCATAACCTTTGATGACCTGGCTAATCAGGATCCTATCAATCTCAGTCTTAAATCCACCCAATAACCTGGCTTCCACAAATGCCTGTGGCAACAAATTCCACAGATTCACCTCCTTCTGGCTGAAGAAGTTCCTCCACATCTCTTTTCTAAATGGATACTCTTCAATCCTGAATTGACCCTCTTGTCCTGGACTCTCCCACTATGGGAAAGAACCTTTCAATATCTACTCTGACCATGCTTTTCAACATTCAAAATGTTTCAATGAGGTTCTCTTCACCGCCCCCCAAAAAAATTCTCCTAAATTTCAACCAGTCCAGTCCAAGAGCAATCAAACACTCCTCATGTCATAACCCTTTTATTCCTGGAATCATCCTTGTGAACCAACTCTGAACCCTCCCCAACATCAGCACATCCTTTCTTAAATGAGGAGCCCAAAACTGCTCACAATCCTCCAGGGCCTTATAAAGCCTCAAGATCACATCCCTGCTCTTAGATTCTATTCCTCTCGAAATGAACGCCAACATTGCATTTGCCTTCTTCACCACCAACTCAAGCTGCAAGTTTACCTTCAGGCTGTCCTGCATGAGGACTCCCAGGTCCCTTTGCATCTGGGGATTTTCAATTTTCTCCCCATTTAGAAAATATTATGCCCATTTATCTTTTCTACCAAAGTGCTTGACCGTAACTTTCTGGCATTATATTTAATTTGCCACTTTTCTTCCCATTCTCCTCATCTGTCCAAGTCCATCTGCAGCCTCCGTGTCTCATCTGCCCACCTTCATCTCAGGACTGGTCAGGTTAGATGCAGGAAGAAGGTGTCTGATGTTAGAAAAACCCAGAACAAAGAGTCACTGTTTAAGGATGGGGGGGTGGAGCATTTAGGACCGAGATGAGGAGAAACCTTTTCACTCAGAAAGTTGTTGAGGCCAGTTTGCTTGATATATTCAAAGGGGGAAGTGAGACACAAAAATATGCAGACACCATGGTTTTTTTTAAAAAATTTTATTTTTCACACTATGAATCATATTGACCAAAATACACACCTCTTGAATATACACAGTGTCATTTTCTCCCCTTTCCCCCCCCTTCCCTCCCTCCTTCCCACCCCCCACCCCCACCCACTCAACGTTCAACATATACAATACATTAAACCCATTAAACAATGTCATCACACAATGAAAATAAACAAGAAATTTGTGTCATCTACTTTTACACACTGGGTCAGTTCATTTCGTCGTCTTCTCATTCTGTCATTTTAGAGGGTGGAGGTCTGCGGTAGGACCTCTATGTTGTGTTCCATGTACGGTTCCCAAATTTGTTTGAATACTGTGATGTTATTTCTTAAGTTATATGTTATTTTTTCCAATGGAATACATTTATTCATTTCTATGTACCATTGTTGTATTCTCAGGCTCTCTTCTGATTTCCAGGTTGACATATTTTTTTGCTACAGCTAAGGCTCTCATAATAAATCTTTTTTGTGCTTCATCCAAATCGAGGCCAAGTTCTTTACTTCTTATATTACTTAGAAGAAAGATCTCTGGATTTTTTGGTATGTTATTTTTTGTGATTTTATTTAATTCCTGATTTAGATCTTCCCAAAACTTTTCCACTTTCTCACATGCCCAAATTGCATGTACTGTTGTTCCCGTTTCCTTCTTACAGTGAAAACATCTGTCTGATACTGTTGGGTCCCATTTATTTAACTTTTGGGGTGTGATATATAGCCTGTGTAACCAATTATATTGTATCATGCGTAACCTCGTGTTTACTGTATTTCTCATAGTTCCGGAGCATAACTTTTCCCATGTTTCATTCTTTATCTTTATGTTTAGATCTTGTTCCCATTTTTGTTTGGGTTTACAGCTTGTTTCCTCGTTCTCTTTCTCTTGCAATTTGATGTACATGTTTGTTATAAATCTTTTAATTATCATTGTGTCTGTAATCACATATTCAAAACTGCTTCCTTCTGGTAACCTCAGCCTGCTTCCCAATTTGTCCTTCAAGTAGGTTTTCAGTTGGTGGTATGCAAACATTCTACCGTGAGTTAAACCATATTTGTACTTCATTTGTTCAAAAGATAATAAATTATTTCCCAAAAAACAATTTTCTATTCTTTTGATCCCTTTTCTCTCCCATTCTCTAAAGGAAAGGTTATCTATTGTGAAAGGGATTAGTTGATTTTGCGTCAGTATTAATTTTGGTAGTTGGTAATTTGTTTTTTTTTCTTTTCTACGTGAATCTTCTTCCAAATGTTGAGCAGATGGTGCAGTTCTGGTGAATTCCTATGTTGCACCAGCTTTTCATCCCACTTATATAGTATATGTTCAGGTACCTTCTCCCCTATTTTATCTAGCTCTAATCTGGTTCAATCTGGTTTTTAATCTTGTTTGATAAAAATCTGATAGGTATCTTAATTGTGCTGCTCTATAATAATTCTTAAAGTTTGGTAGCTGTAAGCCCCCTTGTTTGTACCATTCTGTTAATTTATCTAGCGCTATCCTCGGTTTTCCCCCCCCCTTTCCATAAGAATTTCCTTATTATTTTCTTTAGCTCGTTAAAGAATTTCTCTGTTAACTGAAGTGGTAACGATTGAAATAGGTATTGTATCCTTGGGAAGATATTCATTTTAATGCAATTTACCCTTCCTATCAGTGTGGTAAATCTTTCCAATGTTCTAAGTCACCTTGTAATTTCATCATTAATGGCTGATAATTTAATTTGAATAAATCGCCTAGATTATTATTTAGTTGAATACCTAGGTATTGGATTGCTTATGTTTGCCATTTAAATGGTGATTCTTTCTTAAACTTTGTGAAATCCGCATTATTCATTGGCATCACTTCATTTTTATTTGCGTTGATCTTGTACACCGATACTTCTCCATATTCCTTCGATTCCTTCAATTTCTTATGTAATTCTTTTATTGATAATTCTGGTTCTGTTGTATACTATGACGTCATCTGCAAATAGACTGATTTTATATTCCTTCTCTTTTATTTTTATCCCTCTTATTTTATTTTCTGTTCTTATCAGTTCTGCCAAGGGTTCTATAGATAACGCGAACAGTGAGGGAGATAGTGGGCATCCCTGCCTAGTTGACCTGCTTAATTTAAATTGGTTTGATATATATCCATTTACTGTCACCTTCTCCAATGGTCCCTTATATAATGCTTTAATCCAATTAATATATTTCTCTGGTAGGTTGAACCTCTGTAGTACTTTGAATAAATAATTCCATTCTACTCTGTCAAAGGCTTTCTCTGCATCTAAGGCAACAGCCACTGTTGGCATCTTGTTTCCTTGTACTACATGGATTAAGTTATGTAACTTACAGATATTGTCCATTGTTTGTCTTTTCTTAATAATTCCAGTTTCATCTAGTTTTACTATTTTTGGTACACCATTGGCCAATCTGTTTGCTAATAGTTTTGCTATTTTATAATCTGAGTTAAGTAGAGATATTGGTCTATACGATGCTGGTGTTAGTGGATCTTTCCCCATCTTTGGTATTACTGTAATTATTGCTGTTTTGCATGAATCTGGCATGTTTTGTGTTTCTTCAATCTGGTTCATTACTTCCAGGAGAGGAGGAATTAATAAGTCTTTAAATGTTTTATAGAATTCTATTGGGAGTCAGTCCTCTCCTGGCGTTTTATTGATCGGTAGTTTTTTTAAATATATCCTGTATTTCCTCGATTTCAAATGATTTTATCAATTTGTTTTGCTCCTCTTGCAATTTCAATAGTTCAATTTTAGCTAGAAACTCATCTATTTTGTCTTCTTTCCCTTCGTTCTCAGTTCGATATAATTGCACGTAGAATTCCTTGAAGTTTTCATTGATCTCCGTTGGGTTATATGTAATTTGTTTGTCCTTTTTCCTTGATGCCAATACCGTTCTTTTAGTTTGTTCTGTTTTAAGCTGCCAAGCTAATATTTTGTGCATTTTTTCTCCTAGCTCATAATACTTCTGCTTTATTTTCATTATGTTCTTCTCCACCTTATACGTTTGTAGTGTTTCATATTTTATTTTTTTGTCCGCCAATTCTCTTCTTTTTGTTGTATCTTCCCTTGTTGCTAATTCTTTTTCTGTACTTGCTATTTCCCTTTCCAGCTGTTCTATTTCCCGATTGTAGTCCTTCTTCATCTTAATTACATAACTTATTATCTGCCCTCTAATGAACGCTTTCATTGCATCCCATAATATAAATTTGTCTTTCACTGATTCCGTATTTATTTAAAAGTACATTTTAATTTGGCGCTCAATGAATTCTTTTAAGTAGCATGGAGTTTAATCTCCATCTATATGTTCTCGGTGGGATGTCCTCCAGCTCTATTGCTAATAACAGGGATGAGTGATCCGATAACAATCTAGCTTTATATTCTGTTTTCCTAACTCTCCCTTGGATGTGGGCTGACAACAGGAACAGGTCAATCCTTGAGTATGTTTTATGTCTACTCGAGTAATATAAGTATTCCTTCTCCTTTGGGTGTTGTCTCCTCCATATATCCAAAAGTTGCATTTCCTGCATCGATTTAACCATAAATTTGGCTACTTTGTTCTTTTTGCTTGTCTTTTGTCCAGTTTTATCCAACATTGGATCCAAATTAAGGTTAAAATCCCCTCCTATCAATATATTCCCCTGTGTATCTACAATCTTCAAAAAGATATCTTGCATAAATTTTTGATCCTTTTCATTAGGTGCATATACCTTAAGCAAATTCTGAATATATCTGACACTTTATCATTACATATCTCCCTGCTAGATCTATTATTTCCTCCTCTATTTTGATTGGTACATTTTTATAGATTAATATAGCTACTCCTCTGGCTTTTGAGTTATATGACGCTGCCGTTACGTGCCCTACCCAGTCTCTCCTTAATTTCTTGTGTTCCACTTCCGTTAGATGTGTTTCCTGCACGAATGCTATATCAATTTTTTCTTTCTTCAGTAAATTTAACAGCCTCTTCCTTTTGATTTGGTTATGTATTCCGTTAATATTTATAGTCATATAGTTCAACATGGCCATTTCATACTTTGTTTACCTCATTTCCGCTTCCTCATCACCACCTTTCCTCCTTATCCATTTCTGTTTTTTTTTTTTTAAACACACTGTAAGACAATACTTCTAAAACAAAATAGTTCCACTATTCCCACATCTAAAATTCCCTTAACCCCAAATGTCTCCCCCCCCGCCCCCCTGAGTTGCCCCTTGTCGGGCAACTACATCTCCCCTCTCCATTTGGATTGCGAACCCACTCGCAAGCATCAACTGATTTCGCAGTGACTGTTATTCTCTCCCACCCAACCTCCTCCAGGAAAGACTTTTATCTTGACATATAACAAAGCTCACCCTATTCTCCCCCCCCCCTTCCTTTACTTACACATTATTTTTTCTTCTTTATATGAAGTTTGTCGTCATTCTTGTTCTTGTTCCATCTCTTCATTTCTCTGTCTGTCCTGCAGGCGTTCTGCAAATTCTCGTGCTTTCTCCGGATCCGAGAACAGTCTGCTTTGCTGCCCCAGGATAACTATTGTAAGCACCGCTGGATATCTTAACATAAATTTATAGCCTTTCTTCCATAGGATCGATTTTGCTGCATTAAACTCCTTCCTCTTCTTCAGGAGCTCAAAACTTATGTCTGGGTAGAAAAAATTTTTTGACCTTTATTCCAGTGGTTTTTTTTGTCTTCTCTCATTTTTTTCATTGCCTTCTCCAATATATTTTCTCGTCGTATATCTCAGGAATTTTACTAAAATGGATCTTGGTTTTTGTTGTGGCTGTGGTTTCGGGGCTAATGTTCTATGTGCCCTTTCTATTTCCATTCCTTCCTGTATTTCTGGCATTCCCAGGACCTTGGGGATCCAATCTTTTATAAATTCTTTCATATCTTTGCCTTCTTCATCTTCCTTTAGGCCCACTATCTTTATATTGTTTCTCCTACTATAGTTTTCCATTATATCCATCTTTTGAGTTAACAACTCCTGTGTTTCTTTAACTTTTTTATCACTTTCTTCCAATTTTCTTTTTAAGTCGTTCACTTCCATTTCTACAGCTGTTTCTCATTCTTCCACATTTTCTAATCTTTTCTGTTATGACCAGCTCTATTCTACTCACTTTTTCTTCTGTACTTTTCATTTTTCTTTTTATTTCACTAAATTCTAGTGTCAGCCATTCTTTTAATGCTTTCATATGTTCTTGAAAAAAAATTTTATGTATGTACTGTCCATTAATTTTACCTTCTATTTCTCTGTGCAGAGCTTGGTGTTCTTCTTCTCTAGGGTTTGTGTCTTCTTCTTGTCTTCCTTGTATCTGTGTCTCTTCTGACTTTCTTGTTGGGCTGTTTGTCTCAGTTTGTTGTGTTTTTTTTTAAATGGTGTCTTGATGTTGGTCCTCTTCTTCTGGGCTGGTCATCTGTTGTGTCTCTGTTTTCCTTTTTTCATTCTCACCCCTCCTGTTCCCGTTGTTTTCTTTATCTTCCAGCTAGGAGCTCTGCTGTCGGGTCTCTCTCAGCTGTTCGTGCTGTAGAGTTCCACTCAACAGCTAGTGCCCCCTCCCGTCAGTATTGTCTTTGTCATGCGCGGTTGCGCACCTCTGTTTGGGTCCATGAGCCACCTCAGGGAGTGTGCTCATCTTTCCACAGCGGGTCCCTTCTTTGTACTGGTAAGGCCTTCACCTTTCTCTTCCAGCGTCCGTCTTTCTTCTTTTATTCCTGTTATTTCTGGCTTTTCTTTCTTTGGTGCCATTTTCTCCACACCTTTATTTTTTATTTGTTGTGATTTGTGTGTCTGGGGCTTTGTTTTTTTCCTCACTTTTTTCCTTCTTTTCTGGAGAGGGCTGATATTCTCCTACTGGCCACTACTCCATCACGTGACTCCTCCCCAGACACCATGGTTGAAGTAAAATAAAGTACACGGTATAAAACATTTATATTATTTGCTATATAAAGGAAACTGTTTGGCCTACTAAGTTTCTCCAGCATTGTGTTTGTATTCAAAGAGGGCTGGATTTGGCCCCCTTGGCTAAAGGGATCATGGGCTACTAAAGTCACATGATCAGTCATAATCATATTGAGTGGTGGAGCCGGCCATAGGGCTGAATGGCCTTCTGGTCCTATTTCTAGGTTTCTATTCATACAGCCGTGTTCAAAGAGCACACAGAGTAAAAGGAGGATCACTTTGCACTAAGTGAGGGCAGCATGAGACCACTGTTACGGGGTTTATTCAGGAGCCCCATGTTTGGGGGGGGCGGGGGCGGGGGCGGGACTATCTGTCTTTAAGCTGTTGGTGCACAGTCTCAAGCCTTCACCCTGATGAGAGAAGAGAGCGTGACGAGCCCTTCAATGACTTGGCTCCCTTACTCCATGGAGGAGAGCGAAATGTCTGTTGCGTTCTGAGCTTCATTTATTGCCTCTGTTGCTTCTCCTAATCTTAAGCAAAGTAGGTTGTACAATTAATGAGGCAGTCTATACTGATTCATTGAGGACAGATTTCCACAGATTCACCACTCTCGGGGAGAAACAGTTCATACTCATTTTTGTCTTAAATCTACTCCCCCAAATGTTGAGGCTGTCTATCCTCATTCTTGTCTCACCTACCAGGGGAAACGATCACCCTGCTTCTGTTTTAACTATTCCTTTCATCATTTTATGTCTGATATGTGACTTCGAAGTGTTTCCAGGGAAGGAAAAATCAGAATCCAGGGATGAAGTCCCTGATGTCTCAGCATAACTAGGAGATACACTCTCCAATCAGACCTCATCTTCTGGACCAGCATGCCAGGGAGTGGTTGCTTGCATCCATTGACTTGAATGCACCAATCTAATTTCAGATTTATTGTCCGAGTCCATACATGATATCTCATACATCCCGGAGATTCTTTTTTCTTGCCGGCGTGGCAGAATTACCACTAATTGGTAGTGCAAAAAATAAACAGTATACAGCATAAACATGTAAACAAAGAAGATCAATAAAGTGTACAAGTGAGAGTCCTTAAACGACTCCCTGGTTGTTTTTGTTGGAGAGGAGTCTGATGGTAGAGGGGTAGCAACTGTTCCTGAACCTGGTGGTGCGAGTCTTGCAGCACCTATACCTCTTTCCTGATGACGGCAGTCAGAACAGAGCGAGGGCTGGGTTGTAAGGGTCTTAGATGATCGCTGCTGCTCTCCGACGGCAGTGTTCCCTGTAGGTGTTCTCAATAGTGGGGAGGGTTTTGCTGTGATGTCCTGGGCTATGTCCATTACCTTTTGGAGGGCTTTAAACTAAGGGGTATTGATGTTTCCATGTCAGCACACTTTCTACCATACATCAGAGCCCACAGCTGCAGTATGGAGGAGTTTTCTGGGAATGATCAGAAATTCCAAATGAAGCCGAATGGGTCCCAGAGTTTAATATTGAATGGTGATCTGCAGGAATACCAATCCTCTTGCTTTTCCCCTCTCATCTCCAGGTCTTGAAGACCCGCATGGCCTTGCGGAAGACCGGACAATACTCGGGGTTAGCCGACTGCGTGAAGAAGATTTTGAAGAACGAAGGATTGATTGCATTTTACAAAGGCTACATTCCAAATATTCTAGGCATCATCCCATATGCTGGCATCGACCTGGCTATTTATGAGGTATGTCTGTCGAGCTGGGGAGTCACAGCTTGAAAACAGGTCCTTCAGGATGTAATAATCAGTACAAGGGAGATTTGGAGGCTAATTCCAGGGATGAGTGGGTTGTCCTGTCAAAGGAAAGGGGTAGTTTTGTCTGTATGAGCTGGAATTCAGAAGAATGAGGAGTAACCTTATTTAAATTAAATGTACATGATCCAGAGACCCATGAATATGTAGGAAATACATTTTTAGTATATCAATTAGCATGACATTATTAGGGTGCCAGTGACCTGGGTTCAAATCTGCCCCATCTACAAGGAGTTTGTATATTTTTTTCCTATATGTCCACAGGTTTACCCCCCAACCTCCTTTGATCCAAGGAAATCAGACTCAGTCTCTCTTTCCAACTCAAGCCTTCCAATCCTAGTTGCATCTTTTCTCTACCTTCTTGGTCTCAATAATACCCTCCCGGCCGTTCACACTATTCCGGCTGTTCACACTCCACCATGCTGGGACCTTGTGTTAAGCCTTGTTACAGTACAGCATCTACTGCCCTACCCTTATCTCCTTAAGATTACAATGAGGCACAATAC
This sequence comes from Narcine bancroftii, assembly GCF_036971445.1. Taxonomy (NCBI): domain Eukaryota; kingdom Metazoa; phylum Chordata; class Chondrichthyes; order Torpediniformes; family Narcinidae; genus Narcine; species Narcine bancroftii. The sequence goes on along the minus strand of NW_027211895.1, from coordinate 12,190,013 downwards.
AGGCCCTTCGGCCCTCGATGTTATGCCAACCAATATATTACTTTAAAAAAGTACTAAACCCTCCCCACCCATAACCCTCAATTTTTCTTCCATCCGTGTGTCTAAGAGTCTATTAATACTCCCAATGTTTCAGCCTCCACCACCATCCCTAGCAAGGCATTCCAGGCACCCATAACTCCAAAAACCACTCCTGATGTCTCCTCTAGACTTCCCTCCCTTCACTTTATACACACGTCCTCTGGTGTTTGCTATTCTGGCTTTGGGAAACAGGTGCTGGATGTCATCCGATCTATGCCTCTCATAATCTTGTAGACCTCTATTAAGTCTCCTTTCATCCTTCTATGCTCCAAAGAGAAAGGTCCCAGCTCTGCTAACCTTGCCTCATAAGACATTCTCCAATCTAGGAAACATCCTGGTAAATCTCCTCTGCCCCCTCTCCATCACTTCCACATCCTTCCTGTAATGAGGTGACCAGACTGAACACAATCCTCTCAGTGTGGACTCACCAGAGATTTGTAGAGTTGCAACACGACCTCTCGACTCTTAAATTCAATATCCCTATTAATGGTTCCCAGCATCCCATAGGCCTTCTTAATTATCCTATCAACCTGTGCGGTGACCTTGAGGGATTTATGGATTTGCACCCCAAGGTGCAAATCCACACTTTTAAGTATCCGACCATTAACCCTGTACTCAGCCTTCTGGTTTGTCCTTCCAAAATGCATCACCTCACACTTATCCGGATTGAACTCCATCTGCCACTTCTGTCTAATTCTGCACCCTGTCTATATCCTCTTGTAACCTTCAACAACCTTCAGCTCCATCCACAACTCCTCCAACCTTCATATCATCTGCAAACTTACTGACCCATCCTTCCACCTCTTCACCCAGGTCATTTATAAATATCACAAAGAGCAGGGGTCCCAGAATAGATCCCTGCAGCCCCTCCACTAGTCACCGACCTCCATGAAGAATACTTTCCTTCAACTACTACTGTCTAATTTCTTCCTACAAACCAAATTTTTATCCTCACAGCCACAGTTCCACCGATCCAGTGCCTCATGACTTTCTGGATGAGTGTCTCCTGGGGAATTTGTCAAATGCCTTGCTAAAATCCATGTAGACCACATCTACCACCCTACCCTCATCAATTTCTTTTGTTACCTCCTCAAAAAACTGAATTAGGCTCGTGAAGCATGACCTTCCCTTCATAGCACCAGCAATCGGGAACAGACTTGGGTTTGAATCCTGTGCTGTCTGTAAGGAGTATGATTGCTCTCCCCGTCGGTTTCCTCTCACCCTTCAAATATGTACAGGGGTGTGGGTTAATGGGGTGTAAATTGGGCTGCACAGACTCATAGGGCTGAATTGGCCTTTTACCCTGTTGTATGTCTAAATAAAATAAATAGCTGACTATGCTTGAGTAGAATGTACTTCTCCAAATGCTTACAGATCTTATTCTTAAGAATCCTCTCCATTAGTTTATACCCCACTGACGTAAGACTCACTGGTCTAGAATTTCCAGGATTCTCCCTCTTACCTTTTTTAAAGGCGACTACATTTCTCATTCTCAAATCCTCTGGCACCTCCCCTGCAGTCAAAGAGGACTGAAAGATCATAGCTACTGCCCCATCTATCTCTTCCCTCACTTCCCACAGCAGCCTGGGGTACATTGCGACCCCAGGGACTTATCAATCTTGATGTTTTTAAGATCCAACACTTCCACTTCCTAAGTCTCCACATTGTCCAGCACACAGGCCTGTTCAATTTCCACCTCTGTGATCAAGGTCCTTTTCTCTTGTAAATACTAACACAGTATTCATTTCGGACCTCTCCAACCTCCTCCACCTCCAGGCACACATTGCCCCATTTATCCTTTCGCAGTCCCACTTTCATTCTAGTCTTCCTTCTGTTCTTCACATACACATAGAACACCTTGGATTCTCCTTCATCCTATGTCCCAAGGCCTTCTCATGCCCTCTTCCAGCTCTCCTAGGTCCTTACTTAAGCTGCTTCCTGGAAAACATAGACTTCTCATGAGCCCTTCCTATTTCCTGCTTCCTTCTTCCTCTTGACCAGCTGCCTCACCTGTTCTGTCAGCCATGGTTCCCTTTTCCCACCATCTTTTTCCTGTCCTATTGGAACAAACATCCTGAACCCACACATGCAGAGAATAAGTGATCAATCATTAAATAAGATGAGGCAAGTGGGAATTTTAGGCACATGTACATTGTGCATGTGTTTTTGACAGAATTCTCAAACTTAAAACCCAAGCTCACTGTCCTTAATCAATTTATGTCTTTCCAGTCACGAGATCCTCTCCCTCAGATGCTCCTCTGGTGACCTTCCCACCACTGATGTGAGGTTCAAACACTGATGTGAGGTTCACTGGTCTATCAGTGTCCTTCATTACATGTACAGATCTAGTGCATTGTATTTATATGGGATGTTGGGCTTCATTGTTCAAGAGTAGAGAGGTCATGTTGCAACTCTACAAATCTCTGGTGAGACCCCAGAGTATTAAGATATCCTTATCTTAAGGATAAGATCTGTAAGCATTTGGAGAAGTACATTCTACTCAAGCATAGTCACCTCATTATAGGAAGGGTGTGGAAGCTACGGAGAGGAGATCTGCCAGGATGTTGCCTGGATTGGAAAGCAATTCTTATGAGGCAAGGCTAGCAGAGCTTGGACTTTTCTCTTTGGAGCATAGAAGGATGAGAGGAGACTTGATAGAGGTCTAGAAGATTCTGAGAGGCATCGATAGGGTGGATGGCCAGCAACCATTTCCCAGGGCAGGAATAGCAAACCCCAGAGGACATGTGTATAAAGTGAAGGGAGGGAAGTTTAGAGGAGACGTCAGAGGCAAGTTATTTTTAAAAAAATGATGGGTGCCAAGAATGCCTTGCTAGGGATGGTGGTGGAGGCTGGAACATTAGGGGCATTTGAGAGATTCTTGGACAGGCACAAACTGATGAAAGAAAAAGAGAGGGTTACAGGTAGGGAGGGATTAGTATTTTAAGGAGTATATGGGTCAGCACCACAGAGGGCCAAAAGGCCTGTACTGTGCTGCAGTGTTCCATGTATATGACAATAAATTCACATTGAACATGAAATTAAAGTACCCTGCAGTCTTCCAATACCACACTTGTGGCTAAGGAAGGTCGACCAGTTTTGTCCCCAGCTTCCCACAATGTTCCAGGATTCACTTGGTCATATCCCAAGTGCTTTTCCACCTTCATGTCACCTCAACCTTCCTGGGATATGGACTGAACCAAATCAGAGAGGACTTGCTAAGATAGACAACCTGGTGGGCATGGACATTGGGCTGAAGGGCCTTTTTTCATGTTACAAAATTCTGTGATGAATGTTAATATGTTTGAGTACATAATTCAGAGAGAGATTCTTGGGGAATCGTCCAGTGAGGCCATGGAAAACGATGGCACAGAAACCAGCCTTTTGGCCCATCTAGTCTGTGCCATCCCATTTTTATGCCTCATCCTCGTCCCATTAACCTTTACCCAGACATTAGCCCTCCAAACGCTCTACCCATCGATGTTCCCATCCAAATTTATCTTAAATACTCTGATATCTATTCTTGAGGCTGACGACAGGACATCCCTCAAGAGTGTGATCCCTTGCATGGTGTCAGGCCCTGATAGCGTACCTAGCAAGGTACTGAAAATCCATGCCAATCAACTAGCTGGAGTGTTTATTGCACATTTTCAATTTCTCACTGCTGCATCCAGAGATTCCCACCTGCTTCAAAAGGGCATCGATCGTCTGGGTGCCTGAGAAGAGCAGAGGGAGCTGCCTCAGTGACTATTGTCCAGTAGCACTAACGTCTATTGTGATTGAAATACTTTAATAAGGACTCACTAATGTGCGTATCACCACAATCGCTCCACAGCAGACACAATATTGCTGGCTCTGCACTCAGCTCAGGATCACCTTGACAACAGTAACACATACATCAGGCTACTCTTTATCAACTGCAGATCAGCCTTCAACACCATTATTCCCTCAGTACTGGTCAACAAGCTCCAAAACTTGGGCCTCTGCAATTGGATCCTTGACTTCCTCATTGGAAGACCACAGTCAGTACAAATCAGAAACGTCTCCTCCTCACTGGCGATCAACACAGGTGCATCTCAAAGATGCATGCTTAGCCCACTGCTCTATCTGCTCTACATCTATAACTGTATGGCCAAGCATAATTCAAATGGCATCTACAAATTTTCCGATGGCACAACTGTTGTCGGCAGAATCACAGACAGCAATGAGGAAGCATCCAGGAGGGAGAAAGATCAGCTGGTTGAGTGGTGTCACAAAAACAACCTTGCATTCAACATTAGCAAAACTAAGAAACTAATTCTGGACTTTGGAGTTGGGTGGGGGGGGGGTGGGGAGAGAAGAGAGAAAAATCAGGAGTATACAAACCAGTCTGCATCAAGGGGTCAGCAGTGGAGAGGGTCAAGAGCTTCAGATTCCTAGGGGTCAATATCTCTCAAGATCCACCTTGGGGCTATCATGAACTCAATCATGAAGGTGGCTCACCAGTGACTATACTTCGTGAAGAGTTTGAGGAGGTTTGGTATGTCACCAAAGACTTTCAGGTTTCTATGGGTGTGCACTGTGGAGAGCACTCTGGCTGGTTGAATCACTATGACTGGTATGGACGTGCCAATACACAGGACAGGAAAAGGCTACAGAGAGTTGTGAACTCAAACTGCGACATCACAAGAACCAGTCTTCACTCCATCAAGGACATCTACAAGAGTCAGTGTTCTAAGAAACCAGCCACCATCCTCAAAGACCCCCAGCACCCAGGCCATGCCTTCTTCACTCTCTGCCATCGGGAAGGTGGTACAGGAACCAGAAGAGGAGTGCTCAGCGGCACAAGGACAACTTCTTCCCCTCTGCCAGGTTCAGCTCCAACTCGATCTTCAAAATTGTTGACAACATCACAATCTTTGGCTGAATAACTGGAAAGGATGAGTCAGGAATCAGGAAGGCAATTGACAATCTGGTTAGCTGGTGCCACAACAACACCAACGTCACAGAGACTAGGGATCAGATTGTTGATCTTGGGAAGGGACCACACACCTGTCCGCATTGATGAGGAGGTGGAGCGATTCACAATCTCCAAGCCTCAGAGAGTCCATAAATCAGAAGACTTTTTCTGGAGCCAGCACTTTGAACTGGAAAGGAGGCAGAACATCCCTTATTTTCGAATACATCTGTGAAGATTTGGCATGTCATCAGATAGGCTCATTAAACTTCTACAGGTGCACTGTGGAAAGTACCCTGGTTGTATCACAATTTGGTTTGGCAATACAAGTACCTAGGAACGCAAAGGCTACAGAAGGTAGTAAAACATAGCCAAGTCCATCACAGGCTCCAACCTCCTATCCATTGCACTCGCCTTTGTGAGGTACTGACTCGAGAAGGCAGCTAACATCATAAAAGAGCCCCCATCATCCTGGTCACATTCTCTTCTCAATGCCACCTTCAGCCTGAAGACCAGCACCTCTGGGCTCAAAAACAGTTTAAAATTTAATTTAGACATACAGCAGAATAACAGACCCTTCTGGCCCATAGGTCCATGCCAGCCAATCACCCTACAACCTCAGAACATTTCGAATGGTGGGAGGAAATTGGAACCCTGGGGAAAACGCACAAGACTCGGGGAGAACGTACGAAATCCTTACAGACAGTGCAAGAGTCGAATCCTGATCGGTGGTGCTGTAACAGCATTACACTAACCACTACACTTCGAGTTATCATCTCTAACCTCACCTTGAATGCTAATCGTGGATTATCTGTACTACTGCATCACTTTTCTGAACGAGGATTACAGTGAACATTTATTGTCCATCTTGTGTAGAAGATGCAGAGATAGGATATATTAGCATTTGGACAGCCTCGGGCTGATTAAGGACAATCAGTATGGCTTTAACACATCATTCGGCCCTTCTAGTGTGTGCCGACCATTGTTCAGCTAGTCCCAATAACCTGCTCCAATTCCATAACCCTCGAGACCCCTCCCATCCTATCCAATTTATTCTTAAAACTCATGATTGAGCCTGCATTCAATACATTAGATGACAGCTCATTCCACACTCCCACCACTTTCTGAGAGAACTTCCCCCTAATACTTTCCCCTTTCACCCTAAACCCATGTCCTCTCGTATTTATCTCTCAATCAGTGGAAAGAGCCTACTCGCATTTACTCTGTCTATACCCCTCATAATTTTGTAAACCTTTATCAAATCTTGCCTCATTCTTCTACTCTCCAAGGAATAAAATTCTAACCTGTTTAACTTTTTCCTGAAACTCAGTTCCTGAAGTCCGGGCAACATCCTAGTAAATCTTCTCTGCACTCTTTCAATCTTACTGATATCCTTCCTGTAGTTGGGCAACCAGGAACTGCACACAATACTCCAAATTTGGCCTCACCAATGTCTTAAACAACTTCACCATAACATCCCGACTCCTATACTCAATACTTTGATTTATAAAGGCCAAGATGCCAAAAAGCTTTCTTTACATCCCTGATCACCTGCAACGCCACCTTCAGTGAACATGGTACCTGTATCCCCAGGACTCTGTGCCTCACAGCACTCTTCAGTGTACATCCTGCCTTGATTTTCTCTTCCAAAACCCAATGCCTCACACTTGTCTGTATTAAACTCCATCATCCATTTACTGGCCCATTCTCCCAAATGGTCCAGATCCCTGTGCGAGCTTTGAAAATCTTCCTCATTGTCCTCAACGCCTCCTATCTTTGCTGATCCAATTTACCACGTTATCATCCAGATCATTGATTTAGACAACAATCAACAATGATCCTAACACCAATCCCTGAGGCACATGACTAGTCACAGGCCTCCAATCTGAGAAGCAACCATCCACTGCCACTGTTTTCTCCAACACAGCCAATTTCAAATCCAGTTTACAATCTCTCCATGGATACCTAGTGTCTTAACCTTCTCAACTAACCTCCAATGTGGAACCTTGTCAAAAGCCTTATTAAAGACCACGTAGACAACATCCACAGCCTTTCCTCATCTACCTTCTTGGTAACCTCTATAAGATTTGTTCATCCTGACTGTCCAAACACAAAGCCATGCTGACTGTCCTTAATCAGCCCGAGGCTGTCCAAATGCTAATATATCCTATCTCTCAGAACTCTTCCAATAATTTACCTACTACTGACATCAAGCTTACTGGTTTATAGTTACCTGGTTTACTTTTGCAACCTTTCTTAAACGGCAGGACATCATGAGCTACTCTCCAATCCTCCGGCACCTCTCCCATGGTAAGGGCATTTTGAATAAATCCATCAGGGTCCCTGCAATTTCAACACTTGTCTCCCTCAAGGTCCAAAGAAATATCATATCTGGCCCAGGGGATTTGTTACCTTTATTCTCTGTAAGACAGCAAGCATGTCCTCTTCCATGTTTCACGACACTTCTATTTGTTTCCCTTCCATCCACATACACTCTGCCAGTTTCCTGATTAAATACGGATGCAAAAATCTGTTTCAGATCTCCCCATTTTGTGAGGCTCCACATAGTTGACCACATTGATCGTCTAGGTGACCAATTTTTTTAAAATTCTCTTACTCTTAACACACTTGTAGAAACCCTTCAGATTTTCCTTCACATGGTCTGCCAAAGCCACCTCATACCTTTGCCTTCCTGATTTCCATCTTTATTCTCTTACTATTTCTATACCCTGCAAGTACCTCATTTGCTCCTTGTTGCCTAAACAGGTTATACACCTCTCTTCTTAATCACATCACCAATATTTGCCTTCAATCCTGGTAGGAACATAAAAACTCTGCACCGTCAAAATCTCACCTTTGAATGCCCTCCACATGGCAGACACATTCTTGCCAGAAGACAGCTTATTCCAGTCCACAAAACCACACTGTCTCTGAGCCACTCTGTCACTGGAGACTGGATCTCTGTGGCCCTATCTATTATCTCAATTGCTCCCTGGCCCTAATCAATTAACTCAACTGCAGCCTCCTGACTCCAGCTCAAAAAGAAGCAAGGTAAGAGTTCCTCACTTCTTCAAACCTCCCTCTCAGCTGTGCCGACATCACGTGGCCTGTGCAATCTGCCCTTCCCCTTATTGTCTCTTAATGTAATTCATTGAGTTCACCATCATAGGTTCTTTTACAAGTGCCTGTTCAGCTACAGCAAGTAAGAATTTCAGGCCTATGTGCATTGTACAATTATTTATGACAATAAACCTATTATTGTCATACCCTTCATAATTTTGTATACCTCTATCAAATCTCTCCTCATTCTCCGATTCTCAAGGGAATGTGGTCGGAACCTGTTTAACCTTTTCCTGTGTGTCAGCTTACGTTATATTTTATGTTATGTATAGATATATCTTTGGAAGATAGATTGAAGGTTTTCTTCTTCTTTTTCTCTTCTTTGGCTTGGCTTCGTGGACGAAGATTTATGGAGGGGTATGTCCACGTCTGCTGCAGGCTCGTTGGTGACTGACAAGTCCGATGCGGGACAGGCAGGCACGGTTACAGCGGTTGCAAGGGAAAATTGGTTGGTTGGGTTTGGGTTTTTCCTCCTTTGTCTTTTGTCAGTGAGGTAGGCTCTGCGGTCTTCTTCAAAGGAGGTTGCTGCCCGCCGAACTGTGAGACGCCAAGATGCACGGTTGGAGGCGATATCAGCCCACTGACGGCGGTCAATGTGGCAGGCACCAAGAGATTTCTTTCAGCAGTCCTTGTACCTCTTCTTTGGTGCGCCTCTGTCTCGGTGGCCAGTGGAGAGCTCGCCATATAACACGATCTTGGGAAGGCGATGGTCCTCCATTTTGGAGACGTGACCCACCCAGCGCAGTTGGGTCTTCAGCAGTGTGGATTCGATGCTTGTGGACTCTGCCAGCTCGAGCACTTCGATATTGGTGATGAAGTCACTCCAATGGATGTTGAGGATGGAGCAGAGACAGCGCTGATGGAAGCGTTCTAGGAGCCGTAGGTGGTGCCGGTAGAGCCGAACAGGAGCGTGGGTATGACAACGGCTCTGTCCACGCTGATCTTTGTGTGTTTCTTCAGGTGGTTGTTTTTCCAGACTCTTTTGTGTAGTCTTCCAAAGGCGCTATTTGCCTTGGCGAGTCTGTTGTCTATCTCGTTGTTGATCCTTGCATCCAATGAAATGGTGCAGCCGAGGTAGGTAAACTGATTGACCGTTTTGAGTTCTGTGTGCCTGATGGAGATGTGGGGGGGCTGGTAGTCATGGTGAGGAGCTGGCTGATGGAGGACCTCAGTTTTCTTCAGGCTGACTTCCAGGCCAAACATTTTGGCAGTTTCCACAAAACAGGACGTCAAGTGCTGAAGAGCTGGCTCTGAATGGGCAACTAAAGCGGCATCGTCTGCAAAGAGTAGTTCACGGACAAGTTGCTCTTGTGTCTTGGTGTGAACTTGCAGGCGCCTCAGATTGAAGAGACTGCCATCCGTGCGGTACCGAATGTAAACAGCGTCTTTATTGTTGAGTTAAGTCACAAATAGATACAAATACTTCAAAACAGATCTCATTTTGGAATGCAGGAGTTATGCACAAGGTGGTGCCTACAATTCTGCAAAGACAATAAACTCCTGTGCTGAATGTCAGAAATAAAACTTCTCACACATGAGTCTCTTTAAAACTGATGACACGACAAGCTTTATTTACAAGTCTGCAGAGTTGGACTCAACTGGCTTCTCACCAGTTAAGCCCCGATACATACAGTGCATTGATTTTTATACCCTTATTGTTTGCCCTTCCCCTTCTTATTAATACTGTTTTAATTGGTTAGTATTGCAAAAGCATTCTAAGTATAACTGCATTTTTAATTATCACGTTCGTTACGTACGCTGCGAACTCTACATACACTAAATTCTGTTTCTCACCCTTCTTATCAATCTTTTGTCTCCTGCATGTCTCTCACTATGACCATGAAAAGATATGTTTAAAAAAAACATATCCAGCTGAACCTTTTGTCCTTGGCTGCTAGTAAGCTCCCTGTCCGTTCTGGCTTCCCTTTTTATGATTAATCATCACATTTTAACTTAAGTCATTTTAACCTAAATTCTCTATATATAACAATCCACCCCTTTCTCTCTTTAAAATGTGTGTATTATATATATATGAATGGGGATTTTAACTCGGGGAAGACAAACGTTTCATGATAAATTAATCTCGTGCTGAAGTAAAATTCTAACGGGGTCTCCCAGTCCCCCTGGTTGCATAGCCTGTTGGACCATGGAAATCACCAGGCTGTGTAGACAGGGAATAATACAGGGCAAAATAAGTAGGAGGAATAAAATACCTCCGATGACCCACAATAAGGTACGCCACCAGGTTCCTCCAAACCATTTGTCCATCCAATTCAATTTTGCAAAAGGATGCCAGGTTTGAACCGGTACATGGGACAAAGTACGAATATTATCAGCGATTTTTCGAATGGCTTGGCCATTATCATCAATCTGTAAGCAGCAGTTAGTCAAATTAAGCTTTCCACATACACCTCCTTCCGTGGCTAGGAGATAGTCTAGGGCCAGATGGTTCTGATATATAGCAGAGCGCATTTGACCTTGCTGGGATGCAAGTAATTGCAGGGCTAGAGCTGTTTGATTTGTAACAATTTCAAGGACTGCTTGCAAGCGAATAATGCGATTTAACATATAAATAGGAGTACGATAACCCCAGGATCCATCTTGAGCCCATGTAGCGGGACCATAATATTGAATTATGCGTTCTGGAGGCCAATCATCTCCCCATTGTCCCAAATGTACCGTGCTAGAGCGGGGCTGACGGTGTAATGTATCAAAAACCTTCACTCCTAATTTATGACCGTGATCGTGGGGTAGGAGGAAAAATTCTGGGCGGATTATTCCTAGGAAACAAGTTCCACTCCACTGTAAGGGGAGACGAGTATAAGCTTTATTACCACATACCCAGAATAATCCATTTGGGGATATTCCATACCCCCTTTCCCAAACTCTTTTAAGAACGGGGTTTGATTGGTATGGTCCTGTGATGGTGGAACTGGTACAATTCCAAAACTGAATACTGCTATTAGACAGGGGTAGGCAATTAGTTTTAAAAACAGTGGATAAGAACCAAGTCAGGGGTTTAGGAAACCAAGTGAAAATACCAGGCGAAATGCGAATCCATACAGCCTTGCAGGGACTTTTTCCTACTGGGTATTTGCCGGTTCGTGAGAGACAATAAAAACCAGAGGGGACGTTAGAGAGAGATCAAGTTTCTCTTGATCTCGTTCGGTTAGTTGTCCATATTCGGGAAATCATGGTCAATGAATTGAGGGACTCCCCCCACCAAGGCCATTGCTCTGACATCCGTGGACCCCCGCAGACCCAACAATTGGTTACATTAAAAGTTCCTGCAATTTTAGTTGCAAGATCTACAAAAAGGTTATCTCCCCCAACTGCATGACCGAAACTTTCATGGTTATTTGGATGGACTCGAACTAAGTCTGGCTGTCTTAAAGGGGCAGGCACTTTCGAGTGTGGAGTGGAACTTTTCATTGGAATAGTACGCTGGTGTATGCAAAACCAGAGTCCATCAGGGCATGGTGGGCCTGAGTCACCCTTCCAACCGTTAAGAGGGAAAGGAGTGGTATTAGGAATCTGTATATAATGACCCATATTATTTCCTTCTTTTTCCACACAAGGGGTATATGGATGTTGGGTGGTATTTTCTGCCCAGCATTTCTCAGGAACTGAGGTATGGGAAATAAAATTACCCTCCTTTCTTCCCCAAATGTGGTCCTGAAACAGGACCACTGTGTCTCTGCATTTCTTACATTTCACACCTGATAAAGACATAGGTAAACTAAGAAAAATCAAAGAACATAACAATAACATTGTGAATCAAGTCTTTCTGCGAAATCGCAAGGTAAGAGGTTTTTCTCCAGGAACACAAGTCCAATCTGAGTTCGTATCAGGGTCCTGAGGCGCCTCTTCTACAGGTCCCTTAAATCTGGATGCGTGCGTCCACCACTTCTCTCTTGTTCGTGCTGCAGCCTCTGTAGTTAAGAGAACTTGGTATGGACCTTCCCACTGGGGCTGGAGTTTTTCAGTTTTCCAGGTCTTGATGAGAATCCAGTCTCCTGGTTCCACTTTGTGTAAAGAAAAGTCTAGAGGCGGTGTTTGTGCCAATAGTCCTCTCTTTCGTAAATCTGTAAGAGAGCGTGACAGTGCCTGTAAATAGTTCCTAACAAATATATCCCCTTCCCCCAAGGTGGGACACCCCTCAACTGTACTCCAGAAGGGAAGCCCAAACATCATTTCATAAGGGGACAATCCTACATCTTTTCGTGGGGCAGTACGAATTCTCAATAAAGCCAGGGGCAGACACTTTATCCAAGGCATTTTAGTTTCCACCATTAATTTTGTCAATTGCATTTTTAGGGTTCCATTCATACGTTCAACCCTCCCTGAGCTTTGTGGATGCCAAGGGGTATGCAATTTCCAAGAGACCTGTAATGCATTACAAATCAATTGCTGGATTTTTGAAGAAAAATGTGGACCCCTGTCTGAGTCTATAGAATCCATTATACCATATCTGGGGATTATCTGTTCTAGGAGGAGGCGAGCTACTGTAGAGGCTGTAGCATTTACTGTTGGGAAGGCTTCCACCCATCGGGTAAAGTGATCTATTATCACTAACAGATACTTCCATCTTTGAACTTGAGGTAACTCTGTGAAGTCGATCTGGATACGTTGAAAAGGGCGTATGGCTAATGGTTGACCTCCCATGGTCCCTGTCCTCATTACCTTCTTATTAATTTTTGTGCATAGGTGACAATTCTGCACCTCCTGTTGGGCCAAGGTGTAGATTCCCTTACACACATATTCTCGAAGCACTGTGTCACATAAGGCTTGGGTGCCCCAGTGGCTCTGATGATGCAGGTGTTTTAAAATATTGCGAGTTATTTCTTTATTTAGAACCATTCTTCCATCTGGTGTCTTCCATGTTCCATCAGGCAGCTGGCTTGCGCCCAGCTGAGCCATGTCCTTTTCTTCCTTAGCAGTGAAAATGGGAGCCTTCTTTATGCCTTGTCTTATTGGGATTAAGGTCAGCAAACGGACTTCTTGTTGCATGGCTGCCCTTTTGGCTTCTTCATCAGCCAGTCTGTTTCCAATTGCTGTCGGGGTATCTCCCCTCTTATGGCTTGGTATGGAGACCACTGCTATTTCCTGGGGTAATGTCAAGGCTTCTAAAGTCAGAGTAATCATCTGTTCGTGTGCCAATTCCTTTCCTCTTGATGTAATTAGACCACGCTCCTTCCAGATCTTACCAAAGGTATGCACTACCCCGTATGCGTATTTGGAATCAGTGTAAATCGTTCCAATTTTCTTTGCCAGTATTTTGAGGGCTCTCTGCAAGGCATATAGTTCACAGGATTGTGCTGACCAGCTTCCGGGTAGTCTCGTGGATTCTACTACTTTCCAAGTATTTCCTTCTATTATAGCATACCCACTTCTTCTCATTCCGTCAACACATCTGGCGGAGCCGTCAATGTAGAATTCATATCCTTCTCCCAGCAGAGTATCGCAAAGGTCTTCTCGGGTCTTGGTCTGAAGATCTGTCAACTCGACACAGTCGTGCTCCACCTCTCTCTCTGTTTCACTGCCGTATAAAAACTGAGCTGGGTTGCAGCTATTAATCTTTGCAAACTGTAGATCTTCTCCGACCATTAAAATGGTTTCATACTTTAATATACGAGAATCAGTCAGCCATCGATGGGCAGTTTGTGTTAATAAAACACTCACAGAATGGGAGGTGTACACAGTCATCTTTCCTCCAAAAGTAAGTTTACGTGCTTCCTCTACCAACAGAGCAGCAGCCGCTACTCCCTGGATACACGTTGGCCATCTGCGAGACACTGGGTCCATCATTTTGGAAAGGAAAGCCACTGGGTGTCGCTGACCGCCTTTTTCCAGTGTTAAAACTCCCACAGCTGTTCCTTGGTTATGAGTGACAAATAGCTGGAAGGGCTGTTTTAAAGAGGGCAGAGTGAGTACTGGGGCTCGTGTCAGGCGATGCTTCAAGTCCTCAAACCATCCCTCCTCCTCCTGGGTCCATTTCAATGGATATTCATTTTCATTTGTCAGCTTTTCATACATAAACTTCACCAAAGCTGAGTAGTCCTCTATCCATAACCTACAGTAACCTAAGAGTCCCAGGAATTGTCTTATTTCCTTCTTATTACGGGGTAACGGCATTCTAGTGATTCCCGCAATCCGTTCAGGGGTAATCTGTCCTTTACTTATCTGGTGTCCCAGATATATCACAGTTCTCTCAACGAACTGTAACTTGTTCCTGGACACCCGTAGACCCTTTTTCCCCAGATAATTCAAGAGTCTAATTGTATCTCCCCTCATTTCTTGTTCCTTGGGTCCTGATAATAGTAAATCGTCCACATACTGCATTAGTTGGGAATTATCAGATTGTGGATAGTCCGCCAGGATTTGTTCTAGCATTCGTCCAAACAGGTTCGGAGATTCAGTGAACCCTTGGGGCAATACAGACCACCGAAGCTGTCTCCGTCTACCTGTCCATGGATTTTCCCATTCAAACGCAAACATATCTCTACTTTCCTCTTCTAATGGACACGTCCAGAAGGCATCCTTCAAGTCGATAACACTAAACCACTCATGGTCTGGGGGAATCCGACTCATAATAGTATAGGGATTAGGCACCACTGGGTGGCGGGTCTGAACAATAGCATTCAAACTTCTTAGATCCTGAACTAGGCGATAGGATCCATCTGACTTTTTCACTGGGAGTATAGGGGTGTTATAAGGTGACATGCATTCTTCTAATAGTCCGTCTCGTATTAGAGTCTCAATTACCGGCTGTAGCCCTTTTCTCCCTTCCAAAGAAATAGGATACTGACGTTTCCTTACCGGCTGATGACCTGGTATTAATGTGACATGTAATGGTGGGATGTCCAGACCTCCTCGATTTCCCTCCTTATACCAGACCCTCTCGTCAATCTGCCGTTCATCCTCTTCCTTTAAAGCACAGAGGTGGACTCGCACTTCTCCGTCCACAGGGAGAGCACCCAAACCTAGGAGAGCCTGTAAGTCCCTTCCTAGGAGGTTAAATCCAGCCGACGGTAACAACAAGAGGTCTTGTACCCCTTCTCTTTCTTCCAGTTTCACTGTTACTTGGGGAATTATTGATACCATTCTGGGAGCCCCTTCTATCCCAGAAATTGTCAAATTACTTTTTACAGGCTCAGTTCCGATTGGCACAGTTATTACACTACTTCGTTCCGCTCCTGTGTCCACCATAAACACCACCTCTTCTCCCTTGGGACCAATTTTTAGTTTTACCAGGGGTTCCCTCTTATACTTGGTCCCAAACATTTGGAACCCCTGACCCCCCTAATCTTCTTCCATAAGTTCGAGGGCACGCAATTCCCTCTTGTATCGGGGGCATTCCCTCTTAAAGTGTCCTTCCTCATTGCAGTAATAGCACTTAACGAACCTCCGGGGTCTTCCCTCTCTTGGATATCTTGGATTGTTTAGAGGAAGGTTTTGTTTTCTTTCCCCTCTGGATTCGGCATTCATCTGTCGGATAGTCTGTACCATAACCTTTGTCGCCCTCTTTTGATCTTCTTCTTCTCTCTGCACATATACTTTTTGCGCCTTTTTTAACAGGTCGCTTAGGGGTTTTTCGCTCCAGTCCTCCTCCTTTTCTAGTTTCTTTCTAATGTCCTGCCATGATTTGGAAACAAATTCAATTCGAATAAGCTGTTCACCCATTGGTGTACTAGGGTCCACGCCAGCATACTGTTGGACATTCTTTCTCACCCTCTCCAAAAAATCAGTAGGGGACTCGTCTTTCCCCTGGTGGTTCCCAAATGCCTTGGTAAAATTGTGACCCTTTGGCACAGCCTCCCGTATCCCTTTAATTGTCCACTCTCTATATTGTCTCATACTTTCCAATCCCTCGGGTGTTCGTTTGTCCCACCTGGGTTCTTTTAAGGGATATTTTTGTTCATGGGGTCTGGGGTCCCCAGGTTGTTCATATTCCCACATGAGGAGGGCAGCCCGTCGAATCATCTGCCTCTCCTGGGGTGAGAATAATGTTCCCATTATTGCCTGCATCTCTTCCCACGTATATGTGTTTGGTCCCAGGAATTGGTCGAGCTGTTCAGCCAGTCCTATAGGATCTTCCAATAACTTTTTCATTTCTTTCTTAAATCCCCGCACCTCTGTACTAATTAGGGGAACATTCACATATCCCGTTCCCCCTCCCGGTCCTCCCATAGGAACTTCCCTCAGGGGATTTAGGCTTATTGAAAACTTTGATGGTCCTGGACCAGTCTGGGATCTTGTCCAGGGTCGGTTTACCGGTGGAAGTTTAGGGTCCGACTCCCTTAATTCATCCTTTTTTTCCCAGCCCCTTTCGGGGCAATCAGATTCATCACTTTTCCCCTCCAGTAATGAGCTTTCCTCGGGCGCAGTAGGCACCGGGGGAATATAAGGAGGGGGAAGGTTGTCCAGAGGTTCCCACTTCTTTTCTCCCGCTACCCTCAATTTAAAACATTTTGTTAAGGATCCTGGCCAGGGAACCCAACAAAATGCATATGCTGACTCTTCTTTATTCACCTTTGGTCTCGAATTTACATATATGTTTAATGCTTGTCTAACCCAATCCTCATCAGATCCAAATTTCGGCCACCAGACCGAGGAACCTTTGATAGGTTGTTTCGACCAAAGGAGACCATATTGGATCATCTTTTTCTTGTTTTTGTCTCGATATCTTTTACTATCCCAATTTTCAAACATTCTCCCCAAAGGGCTGTGAAGGGGAAATCCCAGGAATTGTCCTGAATTTTCAGACGAGCCCTTAGATTTTGATCCTCCCATTTTCCCACCTAGATCTGTTTATCGTTGCTGAGGACCTTCTCGTTCTGGACCCTACTCCCTTCTTCTCAGACGCCTCGTCGGAGGTACTGTCCCTCCTTCGGTTACCGCTGAGGTTTCCCTGGGGTTGACCCCTCTCTTCTCGGCACTTCGTCGGAGGTGCTGTCCCTCCTTCGGTTACCGCCGAGGTTTCCCTGGGGTCTATCCTAGAGTCCCACGACAGGGTCCTCACGCCACGACAAAAGCTCTATACCTGATCTATTACGTTAGGTTTTTTTTATCCAAACAGGTGTATCCCGTTACACCTGTTACCCAATCCCCACACCACAATCGTAAGTCGTCACTTACCGGTGTCTTCCCGGGGATTGAACCGTCACCCTTCTCCTCTCCGTCTTGTCGTGTCACCTTGTCCGGATACCACTCGCTCAAGCCGCCCGAAGCGACGAGTAAGGGACTAGGAGCCGCTGAACTCAGCGGGGTGCACCACCTCCGATGTCCCTCTTCTCGCCTCCCCTCACGGCCGGAGTGTAGATCCCGGATGAGCCCCCATTTGTCAGAAATAAAACTTATCACACATGAGTCTCTTTAAAACTGATGACACGACAAGCTTTATTTACAAGTCTGCAGAGTTGGACTCAACTGGCTTCTCACCAGTTAAGCCCCGATACATACAGTGCATTGATTTTTATACCCTTATTGTTTGCCCTTCCCCTTCTTATTAATACTGTTTTAATTGGTTAGTATTGCAAAAGCATTCTAAGTATAACTGCATTTTTAATTATCACGTTCGTTACGTACGCTGCGAACTCTACATACACTAAATTCTGTTTCTCACCCTTCTTATCAATCTTTTGTCTCCTGCATGTCTCTCACTATGACCATGAAAAGATATGTTTAAAAAAAACATATCCAGCTGAACCTTTTGTCCTTGGCTGCTAGTAAGCTCCCTGTCCGTTCTGGCTTCCCTTTTTATGATTAATCATCACATTTTAACTTAAGTCATTTTAACCTAAATTCTCTATATATAACACTGAAGATTTATAACACAAGGTCCAAATAGAAGGGCCCTTCTTAGGAAACTGATAAGATCTCTCATAAATTGATTTTGGGAGTTAGTGAAGTGTGCTGTTTTAGGAGGGTTATGTGATTTTGAAAGCCAAGAGAGTCAATAGGTTTTTTTTCTCTGTGTGTGACACAGAGAGACACTGCTGGTCTTCTGCAATGGCTTTTGGAAGCTTGTTTGAAACCCCATTTTGAAGACGGGTTGTGAGTTCTCAGGTCAGCCTGTTCAAAACCTTTTTGTCCATTCAAGAGGAGATGGCTGGCTTTATAATGTTTCACCTGAGATAAGGAAAACTGAAAAGTAACTCTGTGGTGACCTGAAAGAAAGAGGTTATCATCTGGAGAACCTTGATGGGCAAGTTTCTTTGGCAAGACACTGGAGTGGCTGATCAGAAGGAATCAGTTTGTATGTGTCCAACGAGCAACAAATCTCTCTCTCAAAACTGACAAGAACCTTCCTGAGCAGTAACCATTTACCTTTCAAGATTCATAAATGTTAAATTCTGTGCACAGTATAAGAATTGCCAAATATCGGTGAACTTGGCAGAGTGAGAAGTGAGATTGGACTGTGAATCAAAGAACTTTTCTGAACTTGCACACACATTACATATATATGCGCTTAGAATTAGAAGGGTATTAAGTTAATAGTAATAAGTTAAAGTTTAAAAATTAAAAGTAACTTTTGTTTAAGTAACCATTTGTCATGGTGAATTTCTTTGCTGATGGGTTTTGGGGTCCTCTGGGCCCGTAACACCTGCAACTCCCTCCTTCATCCTGACATATCCTTCTCAATCTTCTCTGCACTCTTTCTCTTACTGGTATGTTTACTGTAGTTTTTAGCAACCAAAATTGGCCTCACCAATGTCTTGTACAACTTACCATCATATCCCAGCTCCTGCACTCAATACTTTGATTTAAATCTATTTTTTAAGTCTTGATGCAGAATTGCCATAGACTCAATTACAAAGATTAGGGGGCAGGGAGGTCACAGGTGAGGAGGAAAGGGAAAACGCAAGGACAGAAACGTCACCACTTAGATTGGAAATATATTGGATTCACTGTTGGGTAGATGTGATGAAGAGAGCTCAGGGTGTGTGTTCCTCTCACAGCTCCCGTTCTTCTCTCCCACTGCACCCCCCCCCCCCCCCCAACCTTGTAGACATTGAAGAAGACCTGGCTGAATAAATATGCCAAGGATACAGCAGACCCGGGGGTGATGGTGCTGTTAGCATGTGGCACGACTTCCAGCACTTGTGGACAGCTGGCGAGTTACCCCTTGGCCCTGATCAGGACAAGAATGCAAGCACAAGGTAAGCAACCGCCCTGCCCTGCCCCGCCCTGCCCTCAGGTAGTGCCTGGAGTTATGGGATAGATGCAACTCCCAGCATGCCAAAGGTGTGACCCATTCCTAAGGCACTATGACCCTGTGACAGTCGTGCCCACCCTTAGCAGGCACATCAACCCCCATAGTTACAAGATGAGGTGGTGGTCATTTAAAACTGAGGTGCATAGGAACTTCTCACAGAGGGAGGTGAATTTTCTCAATCCTAGAGGTCATGGAGACTGGATCACTGAGGATTTAAAGAGGAGGGGTGTGGAGACTGGATCACTGTGGATTTAAGGAAGAGAGGTGTGGAGACTGGATCACTGGGGATTTAAGGAAGAGAGGTGTGGAGACTGGATCACAGGACTTAAGGAGGGTGTGGAGACTGGATCACAAGAGGAGGGGTGTGGAGACTGGATCACTGGGGATTTAAAGAGGGGGTGAGGACACTGGATCACTGGGGATTTAAAGAGGACGGGTGTGGAGTCTGGATCACAAGTGTTTAAAGAGGACGGGTGTGGAGTCTGGATCACTGGAGTGTTTAAAGAGGAGGGGTGTGGAGACTGGATCACTGGGGATTTAAAAAGGAGAGGTGTATAGAATGGATCACAGGTCTTAAGGAGGGTGTGGAGACTGGATCACAAGAGGAGGGGTGTGGAGACTGGATCACTGGGGATTTAAAGAGGACGGGTGTGGAGTCTGGATCACTGGAGTGTTTAAAGAGGAGGGGTGTGGAGACTGGATCAAGGGGATTTAAAGAGGGGATGTGGAGACTGGATCAGTGGGGATTAAAAGAGGAGGGGTGCAGAGACTGGATCACTGGGGATTAAAAGAGGAGGGGTGTGGAGACTGGATCACTGAGGACTTAAAGAGGGCCGGTGTGGAGACTGGATCACTGGGGATTTAAAGAGGGGTGAGGACACTGGATCACTGGGGATTTAAAGAGGACGGGTGTGGAGTCTGGATCACTGGAGTGTTTAAAGAGGAGGGGTGTGGAGACTGGATCAAGGGGATTTAAAGAGGGGATGTGGAGACTGGATCAGTGGGGATTAAAAGAGGAGGGGTGCAGAGACTGGATCACTGGGGATTAAAAGAGGAGGGGTGTGGAGACTGGATCACTGAGGACTTAAAGAAGGCCGGTGTGGAGACTGGATAACTGGGGATTAAATGCGGAAGGAGATAAATGTTTGCAAGATTGTCGACGCAAGGAACAAATATAGTGATTTCGAGGAATGATGTTCCAGCACAGACTAGAAAGGCCGAATAGCCTGTTTCCTGTGCTACGGTGTTATATGATTCTAATACAATTCATTAGGTAAATGGAACTAAGAAAATTAGCAGGTTATGCAGTCGGGAACTGTAGCCAGTTGTTAGCGTCGGTTAACAGTTGCCACAACACTGAGAGTCTCCACTGTGATATTGGTTTCTATCCTGCAAGTTGTGGGGAGATGAGACCTGATCACAGTGAGCAGTGGGACTGAGTTGATGGGCCAGTGTACTGATTGCTCTTCCACCTCTCTCATCCCATGAGCTGCTGAGTATTTCCAGTCATTTTTGAATTGATCCAGAGCTCAATGTGACTCCATTCCAAGTCCAGTGGTCATCTGGGATAATTACCTGCCCAAGGTAATGTGCCCACATTGGCCCATTGTGAACCCTTGTTAACGGAGGAACCAATGTCTTTTTAGCCTCGTTGGAGGGATCACAACAACTAAGCATGATGGGGCTCTTCCGGAGCATCGTGGACAAAGAGGGCCCCTTAGGGCTGTACAGAGGACTGGCCCCAAACTTCATGAAGGTGATTCCTGCAGTTAGCATCAGCTACGTGGTCTATGAGCGCATGAGGATGCTTTTGGGGATGCAGTCCAGCTAAAAACTCGAGTGCATCTGCTCCAGGAACCAGATCTCACCAAATGGCCAAATTCAAACCTTGAAACCTCAGGCATTTAGTTTCCTTCTGTCCGAGCCCTCACCTCCCACATCCTTATCCATCCAAGTACCAAGAGTCATAGCCTGACAGCACTGAAACAGGGCCTTCAGCCCATCTGGCCTGTGCTGATGGCATAGGGTATCCACTGACATTAACCTCATTGGGGAATGGCAACTTGAGCCTCCACAAGGAAACTGATCGTTTCTCGGCTTAGTTACACCAAAATGTGAGGCCATTCTTCCCCTTGATCACTTTGAATGAGATCGTAGCGAAGTTCATCCACCACTTCGGTACTGTGCTGCCCCCAGATCCCTGCATTGAACACCTTAATCGTAGATTTAAAGGTGTAAACTGAAGAGAGAATCTTCCATTGGAGATTTATGGAAAGTCCACATCTCAAGAATCTTTGAGAAGATTCCTAAATTCACCTCAGAATCTTGAGTGATTGGTTTATGGTTGCAGGAGAAAATGAAGGAAGTTGAAGGAATCTGAAATTCTGGGTCTTGGAGCAGCACAGTGATGTGGCAGGTAGTCAGTGCCATTGCCTCACAGTTCCTGGGACCCAGGTTCAATCTCATCCTCCGCCGCTTCTGTGTCGGGTTTGCACGTTCTCCCTGTGACTGTATGGGTTTTACCTGGATGGGGGGTACTCTGGTTTTCTTCTACATTCCACAGACCTGTGTAGCAGTGGGTTAATTGTACCCGGTGTGTGGGCTAGGGAGAGAATCTGGGGGAGGTAAGGGGGAAATAGAATGAGGCCAGTGTTGGATTAGACCTTGATGGGTCAGCCCAGGATCAGTGGGCTGAACAGCCTGAGTCCATGCACAATGACTCTGACATGTCACCAATTTGATGGACTAAGAATCCTTCTGTACCTCACACCTAACGTAGCACTTCTGCAGAAACGTTGGGTCTTCGTGACCAGGCTGAAGCCAAAATGCATCCTTAAACCCTCCCATCGATTTTTATCTGGATAAGAAAATCATATGTGTGCCTTCTGTTGGTGGCGGGAACCATCCTGTGCATTATAACACAATATTTCCTCATATATTCAATCTCTGGAAACAAAACACTCCAATCAAATTTGAGCTTGGCTTTAATTTTGCAAATAATCAAATAATCCTTGGCTTCCAGTAAATGCAGCTTTATTCAAATCAAATGCATTAAAAAATATGTGCTTTTCATATTTTGTTTGTTATGGGTGGGAATTTGTCACTAATGTGAGTCAGTTACCGCAGGAGTGACTGGGACTTGATACGGATTCAGCCTGTGATAACTTTTCAAGCCAATAATGGCGGTAAATCAAGCAACGTTTGGTTCAGATTAAATCTGAAGTAGTTATGCTGAGTGGGTACCTTTGTATCTCACTTGTACATTTGTCTTTTATTTTGTATTATATTCACTTGAATTTTTATCAATAAATTGCTCTGGTGTATTTTTCTGTTTGTAGAAATTTACATTTTTTTAAATGTAGATATACAGCAGGGTATTTTGGCCCATGGTCCATGCTGCCCAATTACACCCAATTAACCTACTCCCCTGGCATGTTTTGAACAGTGGGAGGAAACCAGAGCCCCCAGGGAAACCCACGCAGACACGGGGAGAACAAACTCCTGACAGACAGTGCGCATTGAAACCCCAATCCGGTCCCCATCTCAGGTGCTGTAAAGGCATTGTGCTAACTGCTATGCCAACCAAGGCTTGATGATCACTGTGGTAAAGCAACATGTCATTGAAACCAAGTCTGTCCAGATGGCATGGCTGCTAGATGTTCACCTGAGCATAAAACAGGAACACAGTAGTTTGGGCAGAAACAGAGTCAATATCTCAATCTGAGGAACAGCCCCTCATTCCGTCTGGGCACCCTCCATCCTGATGTCATTAACATTGTCCTCCTGTATCTGTTTACCCCCCCCCCCAATCTATGGCTATGACTCCTCTCTTCCCCCTCCCCTTTTTCCTCTGTCTCCTTTCCCCCAGCGCTGCATTCACAGGGCCACCACTCCTCACTTTCATCCCCTATCCTCCTGTTCATACCCGCATATCGCCCTTTGTTGGTCTGTACTTAACCCACTTTTAATTTGGGTGTCTGCCTGCTTTGGACTCAGTAAATCCAGAAGTACTGGAGGAACTCAGCTGGTCTCACTGCGTCCACAGGAAGTAAAGATAGATAACCAACCTTTTAGGCCTGAGCCATTCTTCAAGGTATGAGTGAAAAGAGACAGGTGTTTATTTTAAAAGGTTGGGGAAAAAAGGGAAGAATGAGAGGGGGAGGAGTCCAGACCAAAGGTGTTAATTGGATACGATGAGAGGAGGTGAAAATTGATTTGGCTTTGTCAAAGGAGACAGGGAAGAGAGATGGAGAGAGACAGAGCTGGAGGAAAGGAGACTGAGGAAGATGGTGGGAGTGTCTAATGGAAACCGGAGAAGTCGATGTTAATTCTATCCGGTTGGAGGGGGCCCAGTCGGAAGATGAGGTGATGTTCCTCCAATTTACAGGTGGTCTCAGACTGGCAGTACGAGACCATGGACAGACATGTCGGCAAGGGTGTGGGACGGGGAATTGAAATAGCTGGTCACTTGGTGATCCACGCTATTGCAGTGGACAGAGCCGAGGTGCACAACAAAGTGATCTCCCAGTCTGCACTCAGTCTCTCTGGTGTAAAGGAGACCACAATGGGAGCACCAGATACAATAGGTGACCCCTGCAGATTCACAAGTGAAATGTGGCTTCACTTGGAAGGACTGTTTGAGGCCCTGAATGGCGATGTGCGAGGAAGTGTGGGCGCAAGTGGAGCATCTCCTCCAGTCACAGGTATGATTCTCGCTTGGGGTTCATATCCAGGATAAGCCCCCATACAATGTTACGAGCCCAGAGGACCCCAAAACCCAGCAGCAAAAGATATTCACCAAGACAAATGGTTACTTAAACAAAAGTTGCTTTTAATTATCTTTAAACATGAAAACAGAATCAAACTTTAACTTATCGCGATTGACTTAACTAACCTAACAACCCCCTTCAAATTCTAAGCACACATGTATATAATGTGTGTGTAAGTTCAGACAAGTTCTTTGGTCCACAGTCCAATCTCACTTCTCATTCCTCCAAGTTCACTGGTTGCAGGCAATTCTTATACTGTGCATAGAATTTAGTATTTATAAAATTCACCAAGCTTTGGTGCTTGAAAGGTAAATGGTTACCACTCAGGAAGGTTGTTGTTGGTTTTCAGAGAGAGATTTGTTGTACGCTGGACACCCAGCCACTTCAGTGTCTTGCTGAAGAAACTTGCCCCATCAGGGGGAGGATCTTTCTTTAAGGTCACCAGAGTTCATTCTTGTTTCTCTTATTTCAAGTGAAAGATTAGACAGCCAGTCCTCTCCTCTTGCATGAACCACAAGGGCTTTGACCAGGGTGAACTAAGCACTCACAACCTGTCTTCCAAATGGGGTTTTTCACAAGGTTGTCTATTCCACTCCCAGCTGATGTAACACTGTAGAAGTGATATCTGAGTCTCTCACACAGAGAAAAAGCCTGTTTTACTCTCTGCTTGCATAACCACATGACCCTCCAAGTTCCCCTCAAGACTGTCTGCGGCTCCGACAAGCTCTTTCATCTGTTGCCTTTTTGTGAACAACAATCCATTAGTGAAGTCTCTTGGGCACTCGCCAAAGCTTTTGCAGAGGTTCTGAGGCCCCGATATGTCTAGCATGGGGCAGAACTCCAGTATTTTAAATAAGATCTGTTTTAAAGTGTTTGTATGTGACCTACACTAACAAACCCTGCCCCAATTTATCACCCAAAAACATATATACTCTGTCACAGTACCAAGGGGGTGATGGATGCGAAGGGAGGAGTGGTCAAGGGATGAGTGAACAAGGGAGTCGTGGAGGGAATGGTCCCTGCGGAAGGCAGAGAGGGGAGGGGAATATGTGTCTGGTGGTGGGGTCACGTAGTAGATGGCAGAAATGGCAGAGGACGATGTGTTGGACGTGGAGACTGGTGGGGTGGTAGATGAGGACAAGAGGAATCGTGTCCTTGTGCATGGGTGTGGAGGGGGCTGAGTTGATAGCCAATGGGGGGAATCTGTTGTTTGAAGAAGGAGGACATTTCCAATGATTGAGCATGGAAGATCTTGTTCTGGGAGCAGATGCGACAGATATGAGGAATGGAATGGAATCCTTACAGTGGGCAGGGTTGGAAGAGGTGTAGTCGAGGTAGGTGTGGGAGTTGGTGGGTTTGTAGAAAATGTCTGTCAAGAGTTTGATGAAGGGCGCAGGCCTGAAATATTCGTTATATATCTACCTGCTATGGATGCTGTAAGACCTCCTGAGTTCCTCCAGCATCTCTGTGTTTTCACCATGTCTCAAGAACTTCTGTGAGATTGTGCAAATGCTGTTGGACTTACTGAATTTAGACATACAGCACAGTAACAGGCCCTTTCGGCCCACGAGCCCGTGCTGCCAAATTACACCCAATTAACCTACAACTCCCGATACGTTTGAATGGTAGAGGAAACCGGAGCTCCCTGGAAAAACCCACGCAGACACGGGGAGAACATACAAATTCCTCACGGACAACACTGGATTCGAACCCCGGTCCCGATCGATGACGCTGTTACAATGTTGTGTTAACCACTACACGAACTGTGCCACCCTGATTCCATTCCAAGTGATTCCAGCATTTCAGTTTAAACTTGGATTTTCAGCACATGCTGAAAATAAATCACCCACTCACAAACACACTGCTGGAGGCATAGACACCTCTCCCATTGTCTTTGGCTTGGCTTCGCGGACGAAGATTTATGGAGGGGGTAAAAGTCCACGTCAGCTGCAGGCTCGTTTGTGGCTGATAAGTCCGATGCGGGACAGGCAGACACGGTTGCAGCGGCTGCAGGGGAAAATTGGTTGGTTGGGGTTGGGTGTTGGGTTTTTCCTCCTTTGCCTTTTGTCAGTGAGGTGGGCTCTGCGGTCTTCTTCAAAGGAGGTTGCTGCCCGCCAAACTGTGAGGCGATATCAGCCCACTGGCGGTGGTCAATGTGGCAGGCACCAAGATTTCTTTAGGCAGTCCTTGTACCTTTTCTTTGGTGCACCTCTGTCACGGTGGCCAGTGGAGAGCTCGCCATATAACACGATCTTGGGAAGGCGATGGTCCTCCATTCTGGAGACGTGACCCACCCAGCGCAGCTGGATCTTCAGCAGCGTGGACTCGATGCTGTCGACCTCTGCCATCTCGAGTACTTCGACGTTAGGGATGAAAGCGCTCCAATGGATGTTGAGGATGGAGCGGAGACAACGCTGGTGGAAGCGTTCTAGGAGCCGTAGGTGATGCCGGTAGAGGACCCATGATTCGGAGCCGAACAGGAGTGTGGGTATGACAACGGCTCTGTATACGCTTATCTTTGTGAGGTTTTTCAGTTGGTTGTTTTTCCAGACTCTTTTGTGTAGTCTTCCAAAGGCGCTATTTGCCTTGGCGAGTCTGTTGTCTATCTCATTGTCGATCCTTGCATCTGATGAAATGGTGCAGCCGAGATAGATAAATTGGTTGACCGTTTTGAGTTTTGTGTGCCCGATGGAGATGTGGGGGGGCTGGTAGTCATGATGGGGAGCTGGCTGATGGAGGACCTCAGTTTTCTTCAGGCTGACTTCCAGGCCAAACATTTTGGCAGTTTCCGCAAAACAGGACGTCAAGCGCTGAAGAGCTGGCTCTGAATGGGCAACTAAAGCGGCATCGTCTGCAAAGAGTAGTTCACGGACAAGTTTCTCTTATGTCTTGGTGTGAGCTTGCAGGCGCCTCAGATTGAAGAGACTGCCATCCGTGCGGTACCGGATGTAAACAGCATCTTCATTGTTGAGGTCTTTCATGGCTTGGTTCAGCATCATGCTGAAGAAGATTGAAAAGAGGGTTGGTGCGAGAACACAGCCTTGCTTCACGCCATTGTTAATGGAGAAGGGTTCAGAGAGCTCATTGCTGTATCTGACCCGACCTTGTTGGTTTTCGTGCAGTTGGATAATCATGTTGAGGAACTTTGGGGGACATCCGATACGCTCTAGTATTTGCCAAAGCCCTTTCCTGCTCACGGTGTCGAAGGCTTTGGTGAGGTCAACAAAGGTGATGTAGGTAGGCACAAAAGGCAGAACCCACTCCAGCCAAGCCCAGAGGCGTAGGCTCTCAGACTGTGACAACAGGTGCATACTTCTTACACTGCTACAGACACACCCCTATAGCCTATGCAGCCACACAGTCACAGACATGCCCACCACAACTGCATAGGTACACACACTTCAGGTTCGCTTACCATCGCAGGTGCCTGCACCACTACAGCCTCCCCATGCTGAAATTCACAACATTACAGGCATCCACGTTGCTACAGGCACTTCGCCAGAGGGACACACACACCACCTATGTGGACCAATGACCTGAGAAGGAAGGGTGATGTGTAGAAGGTTCAGGGAGTTGGGTTTGATGTTGAAGGACAGGGCCTCCAGTGTTGTAATCTCAGGATTACTACACGTTAATTTTCTACGGTGAAAATCCTATGGGTTTCTACATGTATACTAAGAGCAAAAGGACAGTAAGGGACAAAATTGGTCCACTTGAAGATCAGAGTGGCCAACTTTGTATGGAGCCAAAAGAGACGGGGGAGATTTTAAACGGGCTTTTCATCAGTATTCACTCAGGGAATGGGCACAGTTGTGGGAAGTAAGGAAAACAAGCAGTGAGGTTGTGTTACCAATACAAATTAAAGAGGAGGAAGTGCTTGCTGTCATAAAGCAAATAAGGGTGGATAAATCCCCAGGTCCTGACAAGATATTCACATGGACCTTGAGGGTGGCTGGTGTAGAAATTGCAGGGTCACTGCCAGATATGATTAACTTAGTCACGGGTGTGGTGCCAGAAAATTGGAGGGTGGCTCACATTGTTGCATTGTTGAAAACGAGCTCCAAAAGTAACCCTGGAAATTATAGGCCGGTGAGCCTGATAGCAGTTGTAGGTACATTATTGAAAGGTGTTCTAATAGATCTGATATAGAATTACTTGGATAGCCAGAGACTGATTAGGAATAAACAACATGGCTTTATGCGTGGTAGGTCTTGTTCAACCAATCTTAACAGTTTTTCAAGGAGGTTACCAGGAAAGTTGATGAAGGAAAGGCTGTGGATGTTGTCTACATGGACAAGCCTTTGACAAGGTCGCACACGGGAGGTTAGTCAGGAAGGTTCAGACACTCAGTATTTATGGTGAAATTGTGAAGTGGATTCGACAATAGCTGGACGGGAGAAGCCAGAAAGTGGTGGTGGTGGATGATGCTTCTCAGACTGGAGGCCTGTGACTAGTGGTGCCTCAGGGATCCGTGCTGGGACCATCAATGTTTGTCATTATATCAGCGAAATAGATAATAATAATGTGGTAAATTGGATCAGCAAGTTTGCAGATGACACTAAGATTGGACATGTTGTGGACAGTGAGGGAGGGTTTCAAAGTTTGCAGAGGGATCTGGAACAGCTGGAAAAATGGGCTGCAAAATGGCCAATGAAATTTAATGCAGACAAGTGTGAGGTGTTGCATTTTGGAAGGACAAACCAAGGTAGGACGTACACAGTAAATGGTCGGGCACTGAGGAGTGCGGTAGAACAGAAGGATCTGGGAATATAGATACATAATTCCCTGAAAGTAGCGTCACAGGTGGATAGGGTTGTAAAGAAAGCTTTTGATATATTGGCCTTCATAAATTAAAGTATTGAGTTCAGGGGTTGGGATGTTATGGTGAAGTTGTATAAGACATTGGTGAAGACATATTTGGGGAATTGTGTGCAGTTTTGGTCACCGAACTACAGGAAAGATATCAATAAGATAGAAAGAGGGCAGAGAAAATTTATTAGAATACAGAAGAGCAGAAAGATTTAGGAGTAACGGTACATCGTTCCCTGAAGGTAGAAACTCACGTGAATAGGGTGGTGAAGAAGGCTTTTAGTATGCTGGCCTTTATCAATCATTGCATGGAATATAGGCGTTGGGAGGTGATGTTGAGATTGTATAAGACGTTGGTGCGGCCTCATTTGGAGTTCTGTGTGCAGTTCTGGTCGCCTGATTATAGGAAGGATATAAACAGAGTGGAGAGAGTACAGAGAATGTTTACCAGAATGTTACCTGGGTTTAAGCATCTAGAGTATAGGGAGAGATTGGACAGATTAGGTCTTTATTCTTTGGAGCATAGAAGGTTGAGAGGGGATTTGATAGAAGTATTTAAGATTATGAAAGGGATAGACAGAATGGATGTGGATAGACTATTTCCGTTAAGAGGAGGAAAGATTAAAACAAAGGACATGAGTTAAGAATAAAGGGGCAGAGGATTAGAGGTAACATGAGGGGGAACTTCTTTACTCAGAGAGTGGTAGCCGTGTGGAATGATCTTCCGGGAGAAATAGTGGCGGCGGAGTCAATTGTATTATTTAAGAAAAGGTTGGACAGGTCTATGGATGAGAAGAAGATGGAGGGTTATGGGCATTGTGCAGGGAGGTGGGACTAGAAAGGGGTGTTTGGTTCGGTGCGGACTAGAAGGGCCTAATGGCCTGTTTCCGTGCTGTAATTGTTATGTTATGTTGCCCGGACTTCAGGAACTGAGTTACAGGGAAAGGTTAAACAGGTTAGGACTTTATTCCTTGGAGTGTAGAAGAATGAGGGGAGATTTGATCAAGGTATTTAAAATTATTGATATTTACTTGATTACTATTTCACTTAAGCAATGATATTTACATTAATCTCAGACCGAGGTTGGACACTGACTCAACACACACGACGAACAGGGACTCTTACACACACCTGGTTCTCTGTACAAACAAGCCTGCAGCTCTCTGGAAGTATTGATCTACCGCAATACTATGGTTCAGCACACCTTAACTGTGACACTTCCAGCGATGTCCACAGTAGCGACCTGGCATAGAGTGGACCATGAGGCAGAGAGAAAGAATGTGCTGTGCATTGCTGTTATGTACAGTGCTAATCTGTGCTTTGAGCCAACGATGACCTGAGGTGATTTAAATTAGCCAAAGGCAAAGTGTGCACTAATGGGTGGCCAGATTCCAACCTTGATTGACAGGTGACATGTGATGCATCATCAATTACTTGAAAGGCTTTTGTGGAGAAACTAATTGGCTTTTATTCACTTACAACACAAGCACACCCCTACTGTTCAACTGTCCTGCACTGAGCTTCGAGGGCTGTGGAACAGTCATCTTTATACAGGAGCCTATGGGGAGGGGCCACAGGTACAATCGGCTGATAGGTGAGCCCGACCTAACAATTATACATAACAGAGGTTTACCACATTGTGACTTCGAACAAGTTTCAGACGGGGAGAACACATGACCACCTGCAATACACACATTCCAGATGGGCTGTGCGGCCACGTTTTCTCCACACACATTCCATCCCTTGGAAGACACATTACTCTTCAATCACTACAAAGACATTCAACAACTCTATGTACATGTTATAATTATTTAAAAAAAAGGAAAAGAACAAAAGGACGTGTTATAAAATACCAATCAAGTGGATCAATAGATACACCAGTGCCTTCCATGTGCTGGACAAGGCACACAATCAAATTCAATGACAATACCTCACCAGCTCCCCCCCACCCCCCCACCCATCCCCTCCCCTCCCCTGACCAAACAGAGTCACTGTGTTACCAATGGAGCAGGGTGATGTGGGTGGGTAAAGAAAGAAATTTGTCTGGTCACCAACTCTGGTTTCTCCGGGTTGGCTGACAAACGTGATCACTTTTATCACCAACTCCTGCAAGCAGGCAGGGCATGATCATCTAGTAGTGCCAGAGACTTCTCTTGGCATGAGCATCCCGTACCTTGACATCCCTAAGCACAGAGCCCAAATGGACAGCCATGCAGGTGACCGACATACATCCAGTGTGTACCTGGAGTGTCCTGTTTTTCTGGGCTGTCATCTGACACCAGGATGCCATTCCTGCTCGTGTACTCTTTAAATGGATGCCACAAGGCCCTGTGTTGGATCCCAGTAACGAGAGCCAGGAGGAGTCGGGACTAAAAATTGACCAATTTGTGATTTTTAAATAAAAGCTCCTGAAGCTTATCCATGACAGAGAAGGAATTTGGGGGGCCCCCTCAGCTCCCAAATGAAACAGCGCCATGGCTAGGTGTTCGCCTGGCTGCTGGTGGTATCAGACCCCTCGCCCGGTTAGCCCCTTAGCAGAATAGTCCCACATCTCACAGTGACCATATATGTGCCCGCCCAAGCTCCCACCATTTTCGGATACCTCCCTTTTTTTGGAGGGTTGGCAGGATGCCCTCATGGTAGGTCTTGGACCATGTGGGCACTGGTTGTGCTTGCAAAGGCTCAAACACACAGGTAGGAGGATGTGTCATGGAACTCAATTTCCTCATGGTCATCACCATCTGTAGCGCAATCAATGACTATTTGCAGACATGAAGCAAGAGTCAAAGGCTTTATTGATCAGAAGACCCAGGTGTGTCTCTACATGCTGCTGGCTCATGTCCAATACAGGTATGAGAAAGGAGACTAGGGCTCTCAGCCTTTATTAGGGGATCTTATGGGAGGGGCTACAGGCACAGAAAGCAGGCCAGCCTGCCCATCCCAGTGAGGACATGCCTGGACGTGCTCACAGTACCGTGTTTCACCACACTGTAATGGATAAATATTGGGAGGAATTTGGTATGATTAGTGGGTTACATACATACACACATTTTAAAACATCTTATTTGAAATACTGAAGAATTCATATTCAGTAACATTGCAGGATCTATGGAGAATGCTTTGCACATTTCACAAATAGGTGCTAATTGAAATGATGTCATGAAATGAATAGACCATTGTTTGGAAGAGGAGACAAACTGCCTGTTTGCAGGTACCTACAGGGAGCTCACAGAAAGGTCACTCCTGGGTTTTTATCTAAGACAACAGATGGGAGCAGAAGGATCACTCCTGTTATTTGCTGAAGGATGGGGGCTTTTGCAAGTGAGAGAATCACATGGGCTTTCTGGTAGTTGGAGAGAGAGGGAGAGAAGACAAGTTCTCTCAGCCAGTGTGTGTGTGAGACACTGAAAGCACCTGAACAGTGCAAACCAGGAAGAGCTGGTTGGAAACAGAAAGCTCCAGAGCAGTGGATGGCTGGAAATGCTATCTGTCTGATGTTTCTCTTGGAATAAGCAGAACAGAAAGGATCCCTGTGGTGGCCTGAAAGAAAGAGATTATCATCTGGAGAGAACCCTGATGGGGCAAGTTTCATCAGCGAGACATTGAGGTGACTAATGGTGGTACCTCAGTTGTGGAAATCCTGGAACAACAAATCTCTCTCTGCAAACCTTACAAGAACCTTCCTGAGCAGTAAACATTTACCTTTCAAGCACCAAAGCCTGGTGAACTTTATACATGTTAAATACTGTGCACAGTCTAAGAATTGCCTGAATCCAGAGAACTTGGAAGAACGAGGTGAGATTGAACTGTGAACAAAAGAACTTTTCTTAAATTTATACACATATTACATACCCATGCACTTAGAATTAGAAGGGGGTTAATTTGGGTTAGTTAAGTATAGAGATAAGTTAAGGTTTGATTCTGTTTTCATGTTTAAAGATAATTAAAAACAACTTTTGTTTAAGTAACTACTTGTCTTGGTGAATGTCTATTGCTGCTGGGTTTTGGGGTCCTTTGAGCTTATAACAATACCAATCCATCACATTCCCATGTGTTGATCCCCTCCCCCCGCTGGACAATGGCTCAGACTTTCCCTGGGTCAAGCTGCAAGCAAGACCAGCGAGCTGCTGTGTTTCAATCAGCTTGAAAGCTGCCTCCATGACTTGCATTTCTAGGTTTGTCACTTGCCCTTGGCCAGTCTGCACTGTCTCTTGCTGTGTGCAACAGTGATGCGGCAGGGATTCTATCTCCCTATTTTTCTGACCGCTCCATGGCGGTCAACCCAATTGACTGGCATGGCCATCCACACTGCCGAACACTGAACCCCTGATGGTCATTGGTCCACCTAGAGATTTTATAATCCAACCCCTGGAGTCCAGTCCATATCTGTGGGTCGCCTCCTGCTGCCCCCATTGATAAGCAGGTACACAATCACACATGCACCCAACAGGGCATCCACACACACGAGTTAATTCAATCTCCCACATTAGTACAATCGTCCACTCCCACATGGTAAAGACTCCATGTGTGTTCAGCTGCAACTCTGAACCCTGCTCGCAGCACCAATCATCATGTTGGGAAGAATATCAGGTTTGGTGCGTTCACATAGATGAGTCTGGATATGTGTTACAATCACACATAACTTTAATTAACAGACAGGACACAAACGGGAGAATGTTAAACAGTACTTAAGCGATGATATAGAAATTCACCTCGGACCTAGGTTGGACTCCGACAATAGAGAACCTATACTCGACACGGTCACATACTTGAATACACACACTACAAAAAGGGACTCTTAAAAAACACACCCAGTTCCCTGAGCAATGGGGGTGTGGTTCCCTGCAAGTATTGATCTATCACAGTACTACTGCTCAGCTTCAGTGTAGTCCATATCTTATCCACGACACTTCCAGCAATTTCCACAGTGGTGACCTGGTGTGGAGTGGTGTCTGGGGCTTGGACCACAAGACAGAGAGAAAGAATGTGCTGTGTGATAGTGTTATATACAGTGCTAATCTGTGCTTCTGGCCAATAATGACCCTAGTTGATTTAAATTAGCCAATGGCAAGGTGTGCACTAATGGGTGGCTGGAGTCCAACCTTGATTGACAAGTGATGTGACTTCCGAATAAGTTTCAGACAGGGAGGACACATGACCACCCACAATACACACATTCCAGATGGGTAGGGAGGCCACGTTTCCTCCACACACAAAAGGTATAGACAGAGTAAATGCAAGAAGGCTTTTTCCACTGAGGGTCAGTGAGATACAAACCAAAAGACGTGGTTAAGGGTGAAAGGGGAGAAGATTAGTGGAACATTATGGGGAACTTCTTTACATAGAGAAAACTTTCCTTCCAATACTACTCTCTGCTTTCTTCCTACAAACCAATATTTTATCCACAGAGCCAAGGTTCCATTGATCCTGTGACTCATGACTTTCTGAATGAGTATCTTGTGGGGTACCTTGTCAAATGCCTAGCTAAAATCCAAGTAGGTCACATCTACTGCCCGACCCTCATTAATTTCTTTTGTTACCTCCTCAAAAAATTCAATTAGATTTATGAGGCATGACCTTCCTTCACAAATCCATGCTGACTATTCTTGAGTAGACTGGACTTCTCCAAATGCTCATAGATCCTATCCTTAAGAATCCTCTCCAATAGTTTGCACGCCACTAATGTAAGACTCACAAGATCACAAGGTAAAGGAACAGAAATAGGCCATTCAGCCCATCGAATCTGCTCTGCAACTCCACCCTGAGCTAAGCCATTCTCACATCTAGTTCCAAGTTCCAGCCTTTTCCCCATATCCCTTGATATCCGGACGAATTGGACACCCATCAATCCTCCCCTTTAAACTCCCCCACTGATTGGGCCTCCACAGCTGGATGTGGCAACAAATCCACGACCCTCTGGCTAAAGAAATTTCTCATCTCTATTTTAAATGGGTCCCTTCTCATTCTAAGACCATGCCCTCTCTTCCTGGATTCACCAACCAAGGGAAACATCTTATTCACACTCTGTCAACAATTGAAATGTTTCTATGAGATCTACTCTCTTTTTTTTCATATTTTATTTATAAATTTGAACCACAGAAAATCACATACATTAAAAATCTTTGTCAATTTCAAATAATGTGGTATATAAAAAGAAAAAAAAGAAAAGCTGCCCATCCCAGTTATCCACTAGAGATTATCTCAGCAGGGTAACTTCCAATATTTAACACCATCAAATGAGAGAGACCACGAGCAGATTTCAATTAAACAATCATACCCAGACTTTATAAATATCTGATACTTATTCCTTAAATTGTATGTAATTTTCGCAAATGTTGGGCAACTCTGAACTTCCGCTTCCCCATTCCCAAATCTGTGTCTGATTTCCAAGTTATAGCAATGCATTTCCTAGATGTTGCTAAAGCAATTTTAACAAATTCCATTTGATACATTGTCATTTTTAATTTAGGCCCGACTCCTGTAACATTACCTACTGGAAATAGCATTGGATCCTGTGGGAATACAACTCCTGTAATTTGTTCCAATAAATTACCCACTTCCATCCAAAAATGTTTAACTGCCAAGTAGAAGGCAAAATGTACCCACTTCCTGTCCACATCTAAAACACAAATCTGGGAGGAGTCACGTGATGGAGTAGTGGCCGGTCAGGGAATTCCACCAGCCCTCTCCCGAAAAGTTTAAAAAAAACACACAAAGCACAAAGGTACAAGATTAAAATATATAATAAAGTAAAAATAAAGGTGAGAAGAAAATGGCAACGAAGAGAGAAAAGTCAAAAACAACGGGAAGAAAAGAGGAAGAAAGAACGTCGGAAGAAGAAGGTGAAGGCCTTACCTGTCCGAAGAGGCCAGCCGCGGAGAGAGAAGCCCGCTCTCTCAGGTCAGTGGAGGTCCCGGGCTCGGGACTACAAAAATGGCTCGTAGAGCCGAGTAAAAGTGCGCAACCGCGCATGCGCATGAAAAAAAACACACTGACGGGAGGGGGGAACAGCTGCGGAGTCAATTTCCACAGCTGAGAGAGACACCTGCAGCACAGCAGCAGGTGCAGAACACAGACAATAACGAGAACAAGAAAGAAGAGGGTAAAAAGAAAACAAGGAAACAACAGATGGTCAACCCAGAGGAAGAAGAAGAAGAAGAACAGAAAGAAATGGAAGAAGAAGAGAAAAGCAGGACAATGGATGTATCTTTTTTTAAAGAATATATGGAATCAGTGAAAGAATGGCAATTACAAGAATTTGATGAGATAAAAAGAAGAATTAAGAATGCAGAAGAAAAAATGAATAAAATAGAAATGGTCATGTCAGAGATAGGAAAAAGAGTGGATAATGTGGAAGAACGAGAAATAATCGTAGAAATGGAAGTAGAGGACTTAAAAGAGAAATTAGAAGAATCTAATAAAAAAGTTAAAGAGGCACAGGAGCTGTTAGCTCAGAAGATAGATATAATAGAAAACTATAATAGAAGAAATAATATAAAGATAGTGGGCCTTAAGGAAGATGAAGAAGGCAAGAAGATGAGAGAATTTATAAAAGATTGGATCCCCAGGGTCCTAGGAAGACCAGAATTACAGGAAGAAATGGAAATAGAGAGGGCACATAGAACATTAGCCGCTAAACCACAACCACAACAAAAACCAAGATCCATTTTAGTAAAATTCTTAAGATATACAACAAGAGAAAATATATTGGAGAAAGCAATGAAGAAAATAAGAGAAGACAAAAAGCCACTGGAATTTAAAGGTCAAAATTTTTTTTTCTATCCAGACATAAGTTTTGAACTGAAGAAGAGGAAGGAGTTCAATACAGCAAAAACGATCTTATGGAAAAAAAGATATAAATTTATGTTAAAGTACCCAGCGGTACTTAAAATAGTTATTCCAGGGCAACAAAACAGACTATTCTCAGATCCAGAGGAAGCAAGGAAATTTGCAGAACAACTACAAAACAGGCAGAGAGATGAAAACATGTAATGAGAGTAAAAATGACCATGAACTATATGTATGTGTGTAAAGGGATATATGTGTGTATATATATATATAGTGTGTATACATGAATGTATCCGTATTTAGAGGAAAATATATAGAGTATAGACAAGAATTAATAAGGGAGGGAAAGGGAATAGAGGGAATAAGGAGGGAATTAAAAGAGTGACCTTTGTTACATATGAAAATTGAAATCTTTTCTGGGGGAGACTGCGTGGGGAGGAGTTACGGTCACTGCAAAATCAGTTGACGTTTGCAAGTGAATTCGCAAATCCAAATGGAGAGGGGAGATGTGGTTGCCCGACAAGGGATAAAGGGCAACTCAGGAGGGGGAGGGGAGATTAGGGTTAAAGAAGTTTTAAATAGGAGAATAAGGAAAATGTTTGATGTTTTAGAAATGTTGTCTTATAAAGTGTTCAAAACAAGAAAGCAGAAATGGATAAGAAGGAAAGGTGATGATGGAGAAACGGAAAGGGTAGATAAACAAAGTATGAAATGGCTATGCTGAACTATATGACTTTAAATATTAATGGAATACATAACCAAATTAAAAGGAAGAAACTGCTAAATTTACTGAAAAATGAAAAAATTGATATAGCATTTGCGCAAGAAATTAAAGAGAGATTGGGTAGGACACGTAACAGCAGCGTCGTATAATTCAAAAGCAAGAGGAGTAGCTATATTAATTAGTAAAAATGTGCCAATTAAAATAGAAGAGGAAATAATAGATCCAGCAGGGAGATATGTAATGATAAAATGTCAGATATATTCGGAGTTTTGGAATCTACTCAATGTATATTCACCTAACGAAGAAGATCAAAAGTTTATCCAAGATATTTTTTTGAAGATAGCAGATACGCAAGGGAACATATTAATAGGAGGGGATTTCAACCTTAATTTGGATTCAAATATGGACAAAACTGGGAAAAAAATTAACAGAAAGAACAAAGTATCCAAATTTATAATTAAATCGATGCAAGAAATGCAACTTTTGGATATATGGAGGAAACAACACCCAAAGGAAAAGGAATATTCATATTATTCGGGTAGACAAAAAACATACTCAAGAATAGACCTATTTCTGTTATCAGCTCGTATGCAAGATAGAGTAAGAAAAACAGAATATAAAGCTAGAATATTATCGGACCATTTACCCTTGATATTGACAATAGAGTAAGAGGACATCCCTCTAAGAATGTATAGATGGAGATTAAACTCCATGCTACTTAAAAGGCAGGATTTTAGAGAATTAATTGAAAGACAAATTAAAATGTACTTTGAAATAAATACGGAATCAGTGAAAGATAAGTTTATACTATGGGACGCAATGAAAGCGTTCATCAGAGCAAATAATAAGTTATGTAACCAAGATGAAGAAGGACTACAATCAGGAAACATAGCAGTTGGAAAGGGAAATAGTAAATATAGAAAAAGAATTAGCAATGAAGGAAGATATAACTAAAAGAAGAGAATTGGCAGATAAAAAAATAAAATATGAAACACTACAAACATATAAGGTGGAGAAGAACATAATGAAGACAAAACAGAAATATTATGAACTAGGGGAAAAAACGCATAAAATTCTAGCATGGAAGCTTCAGACAGAACAAGCTAAGAAAATGGTATTGGCATCAAGGAAAAAAGACAAACAAATCACATATAATCCAACGGAGATTAATGAAAACTTTAGAGAATTCTATGAACAATTATACCAAACTGAAAATGAAGGGAAAGAAGGCAAAATAGATGAATTTTTAACTAAAATTGAACTACCAAAATTACAAATAGAGGAACAAAATAAATTAACAGAACCATTTGAAATAGTAGAAATACAAGAGATAATAAAAAAACTACCAAATAATAAAACACCAGGAGAGAATGGATTCCCAATAGAATTCTATAAAACATTTAAAGATTTATTAATTCCCCCCCCCCCTCCTGGAAATAATCAACCAGATTGATAAAACACAAAGCTTACCAGATTCATGTAAAACAGCAATAATTACAGTAATACCAAAGCAAGGGAAAGATCCACTCGCACCAGCGTCATATAGACTAATATCATTTCTTAACACAGATTATAAGATAATAGCTAAACTATTATCAAACAGATTAGCAAATTATGTACCTAAAATGGTAAATCTAGACCAAACTGGATTTATTAAAAAAAGACGGACAACAGACAATATTTGTAAATTTATTAACTTAATTCATGCAGTTGAAGGGAGTAAAGCGCCAACAGTAGCAGTTGCTTTAGACGCAGAGAAGGCCTTTGACAGAGTAGAATGGAATTATTTATTCAAAGTATTGCAAAAATTCAGTTTACCAGAGAAGTATATTAATTGGATTAAAGCATTATATAAGGGGCCATTGGCGAAAGTGACAGTAAATGGGTATATATCAAAGCAATTTAACTTAAGCAGGTCAACGCGGCAGGAATGCCCACTATCACCCTTATTGTTCGTGTTAGCTATAGAACCACTAGCAGAATTGATAAGAACAGAAAATAATATAAAAGAGATAAAAATAAAAGACAAGGAATATAAAATCAGTTCATTTGCGGATGATGTTATAGTATACTTAACAGAACCAGAACTATCAATAAAAGAATTATATAAGAAATTGAAGGAATATGGAGAAGTGTCGGGTTACAAGATTAACGTAAATAAAAGTGAAGCAATGCCAATGAATAATGCGGATTTCTCAAAATTTAAGAAGGAATCACCATTTAGATGGCAAATGCAAGCAATAAGATACCTAGGTATACAAATAAATAAAAATCTCGGCCATCTATATAAACTCAATTATTATCCACTAATGAAAAGATTACAGGACGATTTAGAGCATTGGAAAGATTTACCATTAACACTAATAGGAAGGATAAACTGTATTAAAATGAACATTTTCCCAAGGATATTATACCTATTTCATGCATTGCCAATACACTTGACAGAGAAATTCTTCAAAGAGTTAAAGAAAATAATAAGGAAATTTTTATGGAAAGGGGGGAAACCGAGGATAGCACTAGATAAATTAAGTTAAGGAGGCTTACAACTGCCAAACTTTAAAAATTATTATAGAGCCGCACAATTAAGATACCTATCAGATTTTTATCAAACAAGGGAAAAGCCAGATTGGACTAGATTAGAATTAGATAAAATAGGGGAAAAGGTTCCTGAACACATATTATATAAATGGGATGAAAAATTGGTACAACGTAGGAATTCTCCAGTATTACATCATCTACTCAATATTTGGAAAAAGATTCATGTAGAAAGGAATAAAACAAATTACCAATTACCAAAACTAAGATTGATGCAAAATAAGTTACTCCCTTTTACAATAGATAACCTTTCCTTTAGAGAATGGGAGAAAAAAGGGATCAAAAGAATAGAAAATTGTTTTTCAGGAAATAGATTATTATCCTTTGAACAAATGAAAGATAAATACAATATAACTCAAGATACAGTGTTGGCATATTACCAATTGAGATCCTACTTGAAGGACAAATTGGGAAGCAGTCTGAGGTTACCAGAGGGAAGTAACTTTGAATATGTGATTACAGACACAATGATAATCAAAAGATTTATAACAAATATGTATATTAAACTGCAAGGAAAGGAGAATGAGGAAACAAATGGTAAAACTAAACAAAAATGGGAACAAGATCTAAACATAAAGATAAAGAAGGAAACATGGGAGAAGTTATGTTCTGGAACGATGAGAAATACAATAAATACGAGGTTACGTATGATACGATATAACTGGATACACAGGCTATACATTACACCTCAAAAGTTAAATAAATGGGACCCAACAGTATCTGATAGATGTTTTCAATGTAAAAAAGAAATGGGAACAACAATTCATGCAATCTGGACATGTGAGAAAGTAGAAAAATTTTGGGAAGATCTAAACCAAATATTAAATAAAATTACAGAAAACAATATACCTAAAAATCCAGAGATCTTCTTCCTAAGTAACATAAAAAACAAAGAATTTGGAATTGATTTGGATGGTGCACAAAAAAGATTTGTTAAGATAGCTCTAGCCATAGCAAAAAAATGTATTATGTCAACCTGGAAATTGGAAGATAATTTGAAAATACAACAATGGTATATAGAAATGAATAAATGTATTCTATTAGAAAAAATAACATATAGTTTAAGAAATAATATTGAAATATTTGAACAAATATGGGAGCCTTACATGAAACACAATAGAGAAAACCTACCGGGGACATTCACTACCTAAATTAACGAAAGGAGAAGGAAATGAAAAGAATTGACTCAGTGGAATTTCTTGTTTATTTTTATTGAATGACAACATTGTTTGACTGGTTTAATGTATCTTAGATTTTGTACTTTAAATGGACGGGGGGGGGAGGTAGTGAGGGTGGGATGGGAGGAGGGTGGGGGAGAAAATGGCACTGTATATATTTGAAAAGGAAAATGTATGTATCATGGTCAATGTGGTTTATTGTGTGAAAAATAAAATAAAAAATAAAAAATAAAACACAAATCTGATAAAGTATGATTCGATCTATTTATTTTTGCAGAATTACATATAATTGATGAATAAAATTGTATTGTACCAGCCTGTATCTTACATTTGTTACACTTTTCATGCTTTCTTTACATAAATCCTTCCAACTATGTTCATCTATTTACCTGTTCAAATCTATTTCCCATCTCTGCCTTGGTTAATGGACCTTACTTTAGGGGCTCTCCTTTGCAACAAATTATACATTAGCTAAATAAATTTCTCTATATTACTAAAACTAATCAATAACTCCACCTCTGTCTCACTTGGCAATAACAGAGCCAGACAAAATTTATCACGCAAAAAATCCTTAACTTGATAATAATAAAATAAAGCATTAATAGGTACCCTAAACTTCTCCTTCATTCACTCAAAAGTAATAAATTTCCCAGCTTCAAAACATTCCTATTGATGCCAATTCCTTAAAAGTTGGTTTTCCACAGAAAATAGGTCTATTTTGAAATAAAGGTGTTCCTCTTGACAATAACCCCCTCCCACCAATTTATTTATCAATCTTATTCCAAAGCTCAATTAAAAGCTTAAAAACAGGGGTATCACTACACAATACCCGCTGTCAACAACCTCAAATTCCATTTGTGGTGGTCTGGCCCGGCCTTGTACACAAGGAACCGAATCACCACACCACATAGCCTACACACAACGGCACAGGGACGGCCTCCTCACTGAGAAGAAGCAGCAGGGTTAAAGGGTGAACTGCAGGAAGCAAGCGCCACTCCTGAGACTGTATACTGACGTCACTCCCGTGAGCCAGCGCGGTGGGTGGGGGTTTCGCAGAATTGCTTTAGTTGTGCGGTCTGTTTGAATAAACAGTGTTACTGGTTCACTCAGCTCGGTGCAGACGTGTCCTTTCTTTTCACAATGCCACCGTATCATGCACGCTACAGTGGTGACCCCACATAGGTATCATGCACGCTACAGTGGTGACCCCACATAGGTATCATGCACGCTACAGTGGTGACCCCACATAGGTTTCAACGGTTTGAGACCTACCGAAAACGCAGCAGCAAGGACCCTACTGGCTTTACACCAGCTCCTGAAGTTGTCAGCAATGATCCTGCCGCAGTCGCGGCCATTTCTGTCCTGCCCCAGCTACGGTGAATGCTATGGATGTCCACTAGCCACCATTTTAGGCCAACCAGCCGCACAGTTGGCTGCAGCTAGCTGAGGTGAGGCACAGTTCGTGTGAAGAGGCATAACAGCTGAAGCCACCAAACTCCGGCACGTTGTCAGCACCCTGGAACCAGTCACAGCAGCAAGAGTCAGCTCTTTTGTGAACCACCCACCCATGGGATGCAAGTATACCTTCTTTCATCAACTCTTTCTAACTCAGCCGGCATGAACAGGTCATTCATGTACTTAACTCACAGGACCTCGGGATTGGAACCCCTCTGACCTTTTGCAGGAGATAGTGGCGTTAGCAGATGAACACACCAAGTGTTTCCTGTTTGAAGCCCTATTCTTGTCGAAGTTGCCAGTCCATGTTGCCTCATCCATCTCCAATATGGACCTTGCTCACCCACACCTGTGGCCAAGGAAGCAGACTGGCTTTTCCTAACCCCTCAGCCTGAATCAATCAATGTCCAGCCTATTTGTGGGGTGGGTGCTACCACACTGGCAGGGACCACTCAATACCCCTCCCCAGCAGCCATGGCAGCCATACAGATGCAGCACAGCGACCGTCCTGACAAGGCTACTGGTTACTGCTACAATCATCGTCATTGAGTCCGTAATGCCCAACGTTGCGTCCCCCCCCATAATTTCCATGTGTCCATACCCAGCTGGACACTGGGAAATGAGCAAGCCAGCTGTCATTAGTGGGCTCGGTGGAT
This sequence comes from Narcine bancroftii, assembly GCF_036971445.1. NCBI lineage: Eukaryota > Metazoa > Chordata > Chondrichthyes > Torpediniformes > Narcinidae > Narcine > Narcine bancroftii. Next base: position 12,146,690 of record NW_027211895.1, on the reverse strand, counting down.
GACACCAGTAAAGGGCTCCTGTACCCATGGGACCTGAAGACTGGGTGTCTGTTCCTAGTCAACACTGGTGCCGAGGTCAGCCTCATGCTGCCCTCATTCTTTGAGTGGAGAAACAACCCCCAAGGTTTCCTCTTACAGGCAGCCAATGGTTCTACAATCCCCAGCCACTGAACTCGACTCGTGACTATCCACACCACAGGCACAGTTTTCTGATGGGAGTGTAGTCGCCTCCGTGGGTCAGGCCCTCCTAGGGGAAGACTTTCTGCGGGCCACCGAACTGCTCGTGGATTTGACCAGGTGCTGACTAGTTAACGCAGCAACCTTCCAGGTTTTACCCTTCACTGTACGCCAATGAAATTTCCAGCCAAGGGGAGTCCACGTCTCCAACTGGAACAAGTACACCTCCCTACTGGCCAATTTCCCGTCACTGCTATCCCCAAATTTCCATGATGTGGATCCTGCACACGGTGTGCAGCACTTCACTGAGACCACCGGATCATCAGTTCACGAGAGGGCAAGAGGACTTCCCCAGGACAAGCTCCTCCTGGCCAAAACCGAGTTTGCAACCATGGAGGAGTTGGCTATCATCCGTCGCTCAAACAGCCCTTCGGCTTGCCCCCTACAAATGGTCCCCAAGAACTCTGGAGGGTGGCACCCGTGCGGAGACTACTGGCAGTTAAATGACGCAACAGTGCCAGACTGGTATCCAATACCACGTGTAAGATTTCACTATTTGACTCCGGGGAACTTGGATCTTCTCTAAAGTCGATTTGGTTAAAGGATATCATCAGATCTCAGTGCACCCCGATGACATCCCAAAGACTGCCAACATCACCCTGTTCGGACTTTTTAAATTTATGCTTATGCTTTTAGGCCTAAAATGCGGCCCAGACATTCCAGCGCCTTATGGACATGGTGACTCGAGACCTGGAGGGAATATTTGTCATATCTAGATGATATTTCCATCACCAGCCCCAACACAGGAACACACGGGGAACACCTTCGGCAGCTCTTCGCTAAGCTTCAGGCTCATGGGTTAACAATCAATCCAGCTAAATGCCAGTTTGATTTGGATACCATCAATTTCCTGGGACATTGTATTACCAGCGCGGGAGCCATTGCACTGCCCGACAAGGTAGAGGCCATCCACAGTTTTCCCAAACCAACCTCTTTCAAGGGACTGCAGGAATTCATAGGGTTGTAGAACTTTTACCATCGTTTCCTCCCAGGGGCAGCAGGCCACTATTCAACCTTATCAAAAGGGGCGAGAAGACTCTCACCTGGGCCACTGAAGTACAACAAGCCTTTGACACAACCAGAACAGCACTAGCTGAAACCACCTCCTTGGCCCACCCAGACCCAGACTCCCCATTGTCATTGATTATGGACGCCTCCGAGAAAATGGTTGGCACAGTTCTGCAGCAGTAGGTCAATCGACAATGGAAGCCACTTTCTTTTATCAACATGCACCTGAGGCCATCCAAGCTTAAGTACATCAGGAGCTGCTAGTTCTGTACCTGGCCATTTTCGGATATATCCTAAAAGGCCGGGTATTCATGGCAAACACAGACCACAAACCCATGGTTGGCCAGACAGCGACGTCACCTTTCCTATATCTTGGAATTTAATACAGACATCCAACACGTCACAGGGACGTCCAATGTTGTAGCAGACGCACTCTCACGCCCAGGAATCTCCAAGGTTACCGGTTGTATTGACATAGCCTAACCAGCCAGGGACCAGCCAAGGATGCAGACACGCAGGCCTACCGCACGGCCATCACAGGACTGTAGCTACAGGAGTTCGCTCCAGAACCAGGAGGATCACTACTCCTTTTGTGACATGTCCACTGGCCGCTTGAGGCCAATTCTTCCCGCTGTTTGGAGATCCCAGGCGTTCAACCAAGTGCATGGACTTTCACAGCCCTCTCAGATCACTTCGTATGGCGTGGACTAGGCCGTGAAATCTCTCTCTGGGCCAAGACCTGCGTACAATGTCAAAGTGCCAAAGACTAGAGACACACTAAGGCACTGTTACACCCTTCCCATCCTCGGAAAACATATTCCACCATATCCACATGGACATCATAGGACCACTGCCACACACTGGCCAGAGGCAGTCCAAATGCCAACTGCAACAGAGACTTGCATGCAAGTATTCATGTTGTAGTGGGTCACTCGTTTCGGCATCCCCTCACGTATTACCTCCGACCAAGGAGTCCAGTTCACCTCCTCCCTAAGGTCAACACTGTCAAAATTCTGTGTTAGCCAGTTACACCACACGACTGCCTACCACCCTCAAGCGAACACACTAGTGGAACATTTTCACCGCCAATCGAAAGCTCAACTCCAGGGCTTGAACTGGATGGACGAACTCCCATGGGTCCTGCTTGGCATCTGCATGGCACCCAAGGAGGACCTCCCTGCCTCGTTGGCTGAGATAATCTATGGGACGCCACTCGCCATTCCAGGTGACCTCCATTTCAGCTCCACTGAATTTCAACCCAATGCTATGGACATCCTGCAGCGTTTAAGGGACAGTACAGCCAACCCACGCCCACTCCTACTACCACACATGGCATGCCACCCTGCCACGCCCCAGAAGATTTGAAAACTGTGGGATTTTGTATTCATCAGGAAGGGCCAGCCAGGAACCCCCTTACAATGGACCTTTTAAAGTGCTTAAAAGGTTTTTACTCTGGATGTTGGGAGTGCAGCAATGTGGCCGCCCTCCTAGGGCTCGAAAACAAAGTCTGGGAGAACTATTTGCGATTCTGGAGAGTGGTGTAGCAGTCCAGACTGGGCCCATACACAAGGGGCCGAATTGCCACAACACGCAGCCTAAACACAATGTTGCAGGGATGGCCTCCTCACTGAGGAGAAGCACCGGGGTTAAAGAGAGAACCTCAGGGAGAGAACGATGCTCCCGAGACTGTGCGCCTACGTCACTTCTGTGAGCCAGCGTGGCAGGTGGGGGGTTTGCAGTATTGCTTTTGAATAAACAGTCAGTTACTGGTTTACTCAGCTTGGTGTGAATGTGTTCCTTTTCTCTTTACAGCACCACCGTATCGTGGCCACCACACATTAATAAATAAAATCTTGTGCAATTGCCTCCCCAATCTTACTAAGTTCTATATGCACCCAAGGAGGAATTTTATCTAAGTCAAACATCATGTTAATAAATCGCAACTTCTGCAGCTAAAACACTGTCATGTGATCTCTGTGTGTCTGTATCTCTCAGAGACTGAGAGAAAACCTGTTTGACTCTCTCTGCTTGCAAAACCACATGACTCTCTTACAACAACCCCAAGTTCTCCTGCAGACAATAGCGGTGCCAGCCTGCTCTTCCATCTGTTGATTTGGTAAACAATCCATTAGTGAAGTCTTTTGAGCAATCTTCGAAGCTCTTGCAAAAAGATGTGAGAAGCCACGATGTCTAGTATAACTTCAGTATTTCAAATAAGATCTGTTTTAAAGTGTTTGCATGTGACCTTTCCCAATTTATCTCCCAAAAACATTTCTATATACCTTGTCACACTACCAAGAGCAGGTCAATTTGTGCCCAGGATGGTACATCTCCTCCCTGAAAGAGAGAGGCGATGTATCTCGATTGAGCTGCCCAATAATATTTATTGAAGTCTGGCATCCTCAATCCTTCTAGACTATAGAGCCATGTTAATTTTTCCATAGAGACCTTTGGCTCCTTACCCCTCCAGAGAAACCTTCTAACCTTATGTAGCAGCTGTTTAAAGAAACCCTGGGGCAACGGCACAGGCAATGTTTGAAAAAGATACTGGAATCTTGGCCACACATCCGTTTTGATGCAGTTAACCCTGCCCACCAGTGGGCAGGGTCATTCACCTCTTTAGGTCCTCCTTGACTCTCTCCAGCAAGGGGGCGTAGTTTAACGTATAGATTATTCAAGTTACCATCAATATTAACTCCGAGGTATTTGATCCTCTCCTGTGGCCACTTTAAATTACTATTTTCTTTAAATTCCCCCATATTTATTGTGACATTCTCCTTTTCTTATAATTTTTCTATTTCCAGCTGTAACTAAAAGTCCACCTCCCGGCTGCTGTTTGGGGGCCTGGATATAACTACCAATAGGTTCCTTTAACCCTGGCTATTTCTTAACTCAACCCATACGGATTCTACCCCATCTGACTGTACGTCCCTTCTTTCTAGTGATTTAATATCATTGCTCCCCATCAGGCCACACCACCCCCCTCTACCTACCGGCCTATCTTTCCTCTACACTGTGTACCCTTGGGCATTCTGCTCCCAATTACATTCATCATTAACCCATGTCTCAGTGATGGCCATAACGTCACATCTTTAATCTATAGCTGTACAAGAAGCTCATCTACTTTATTCCTAATGCTCCGTGCATTTAAGTACAGTTTCCTTAGACCAGGATCTGTTACTGATTTTGCTGCATTTTTTTTGTACCGCAAATTATCCCATCTCTTCACCTGCCTGTCCCTTTTGTTGTCTTTTGATACACAGTATTTTTTACTTTTTTCTATTTTCTTCTTTTTCAACCCCAACACCCTGGTTCCTTCTACCCTGATCTCTGCCCTCACATTCAGATTCCCACCCCCCGCCAAACTAGTTTAAGCTCTCCCCAACAGCTCTAGCTAACTTGCCAGCCAGATATTGGTCCCTCTCAAGTTCAGGTACAGCCCGTCCTTTTTGTACAGGTCAAACCTTCCCCAAAGAAACTCATGGGTCTATAATTCCCAGGATTCTCCCTATGACACAGACAGAACAAAGCGAAGTGATCTCCCAGTCTGTGCCCAGTCTCTCTGATGCAGCAAAGGCCACAAAGGGGGCACCAGATGCAGTAAATCAGTCCTGCGGATACACAGACAGAGCGAAGGTGTGCTGGCCTTCATTTGTTGGGAGATTGAGTTCACTCACCCCTCCCTATCAATTTCACCCCTGCCACCTTCCCCTGAGCCCACAGGAGGTGCCACACTTGCACCCACACCTCCTCTCACCACAGTCTGGGGCCCAAAACCGGCCTTTCACGTGAAGCAACACTTCACTTGCGTATCCGCAGGACTGATTTTCTGCATCCGGGGCTCCTGCTGTGGCCCTCTCTACGTCAGAGAGACTGGGCACAGTCGGGAGATCACTTCGCTGAGCACCTTCACTCCATCCGTACCAGTGCCCGACCACCAATTCTGTATCCCAGTCCCTTACTCACACGTCTGACCATGGCCTCATGTACAATCCCATCAAGACAACCTGTAAATTGAAGGAACATCTCCTGATTTTCCATCTGGATCCTCTCCAACTGGATGGCATCAACATCGACTTCTCCAGTTTCTGCCAACCTGCTCTCCCCTCACCCCAGACTGCTTTTCCTGCAGCAAGATCCCCCACCCCCAATCTCGTTGCCCGGATAAAGACACAGTTTGCTTCAGCTGTGGCAACAAAGGACATTGGGCAAGCATTTCCCACTTGAAGGGAAGCCGGGGGAAGTTTATGGTCTGCACTGCTCCCAGATCTGATTCCAGGCCCAAATTTGCCCGAACCCACTTGGTGCACTGCACGCCGAAGGAGGGTGGCTGTGAGAAAACGGCGCAAAAAGGCTCAGCGATCATCTTGTTGTGACTCAAATTCAACCTCAGCGTCACCATCATCGTCATTGGAGGAAGGAGGACGGCCATCTTGCTGCGCCACAAGGTCGATGCCAACTTACCCACACAGGGCAGCCCAGGATGGTGGGGGCCACTCGAGTGAGGAGTATGAAGTCTCCCGGGTCCTAACCTCGATGGTCCTAGATCAGGACAGACCTCACCAGCTCAGCAACTCCATAGTGGCAGTGAAGGTAAACGAACATTCCACTAAATGCCTAATCGACACGGGCTCTACTGAAAACTTCATAGACCCATGGACTGTGCAAAAATACAACCTGAAGATGGATCCTTCTAATTATCACATATTCCTTGAGTCTCATTCACATTCTACGTGTTCAACAACATTGTATAGTACATCTGTTGTGGGGGGGTGGGGGGGGATTCTGTAAATTTCACCTGTACATTCTTGATGAATTGTGCGCTCTGGTGTTGTTGGCGACTTCTTTAGTTAATAATTTATTATGTTTATGATTTTTTGACTCCTTCCTGTATCACCTTAAAAGTGTGACCTTGGAGTATTCTGGTCCCGTCCTCCCGTAACAGTTCGGAACGGAGGGCCCCTAAAATCAGAACCCACATGCAGCCTCTCCACACTGAATATCGACCCCACCCCCCCCCCCCCCCCCCCACCATCTCTCTTTCTGAATCTGTCCCCAGACTGCAAACCTATTGCTACCAAGAGCAGGAGGTTCAGCACAGCAGATTGAGATTTCTTAAAGTCTGAGACACAACGTCTGCTTGACGAAGGTATCATCGAACCTAGCACCAGCCCGTGGAGAGCGCAAGTGGTGGTGGTAAAAGGGGAAAATAAGTCCAGGCTAATAAACAACTACAGCCAAACTATTAATCAGTACACACTCCTGGACACATACCCCCTCCCTCGAATTTCGGACATGGGGAATAATATTGTGCAGTATCGGGTCTATTCGACCATTGACCTGAAAGCTGCTCATCACCAGCTGCCAATCCATTCCAATGACCATCCGTATCAATTCCGAAAGGTCCCTTTTGGTATCACTAACGGGGTTTCTATATTCCAGGGGCAGATGGACAGAATAGTGGATGGGTATGTGTTGAAGGCTACCTTCCCCTACCTCGATAACATCACCATCTGTGGTCATACCTTGGAAGACCACAATGCCAACCTCCAGAGTTTTCTCCACGTGGTGAAAGCCCTGAACATCACTTATAATTCTGACAAGTGCATGTTCAGGACTAAACGTCTAGCTATCCTTGGCCAAGTGGTGGAGAATGGCATCATTGGGCCTGATCCCGAAAAGATGCACCCCCTGTTAGAGCTCCCCATCCCCAGGACCACAAAGGCTTTGAGGAGATGCCTGGGGTTTTTCTCATATTACGCCCAGTGGATCCCTCAATACACTGATAAGGTTCGTCCTCTCTTAAAAGCCACTGATCCTCTCGGCTGAAGCCCAAACGGCTTTTTACCACTTCCGGAACCATATTGCAAAAGCCACCATGCACACGGTGGACGAGAATGTACCTTTCCAGTGGAAAGCAATGCTTCGGACATAACCTTGGCCACTACCCTCAACCAGGTGGGCAGAGCAGTTGAATTTTTTCCCCCCTCGGACATTAAAAGACCATGAGCTCCGGAACCCATCTGTGGAAAAGGAGGCTCAAGCCATTGTAGAAGCCATAAGGCACTGGAGACACTGGTAGAAGGTTTATACTCCTCACTGACCAGAGCTCGGTTGCATTGATCAATAATGTCAAGAGGGGAAAAATCAAGAATGACAAGGTTGCTAGGTAGAGGATCGAGCTCTTCACCTACAATTATGACATTATCCATCAGCCTGGAGCCCTTCATGACCCTTCAGATGCCTTATCCAGAGGAAGCTGTGCCTCTGCACACTCCGGCCAACTGCAGTCTCTACATAATGAGCTCTGCCATCCAGGGGTGACCCACATGGCTCATTTTGTCAAGGCGTGCAATCTGCCCTACTCCATGGAAGACATCAGGGAAATGACCAGGTCTGCGCGGAGTGCAAGCCACACTTCAACCGCCCCACAAAGGCGCACCTGATCAAGTCGTCCAGGCCTTTCAAACTATCACCAATGTACATAGTGTATATAGTTACTGTCACTTGGGCTCTCCAGGGGCTTGAACTGGGTTCGATGATGCCCTCATCCAGCAATCTACGCACCTCACTCCTAATGAATTGTCTGTTTTCGTAACTATATTGCCGACTTTTGGTGGCCACAGGCTTCCAGCCAGGGGTGAGGTTTGCAAAGAGTGCTGGCGGGGTAATCCGGAGTGTGGAAAGGCCGCAGGATTGGCCCCGGGGCACGGAGGCAGGTTGCTTGGGTGCTTCGGGGGTGGGGCAATGGCAGACCGAGAGGGGGGCGTGGGGTCCCCCAAAGTGTAGGGACACCATTCGGAACTGACACTGAAAGTCTAATCCCAGCAACACTGGGGTGCACAATTGGGGAAGGACGAATAATTTGAAGTGGGTGACCGTTACGCCCTGTACTTCCAGCGTGGCGATGCAATACTCCTTTATCCGAGTCGAGTGCGACCTCGTCGCTAATGAGATCCTCTGGGTAGTGGGGATAATGTCAAGTCCCCAACGGAGGGCCAGATCTGGCTGGATAAAACTGTCAGTTGACCCAGAGTCAAATAAGCAATTGGTGTAGTGTCCATGCACTTTAATCAGTTCCATTGCTCTGGTGAGGGGATGAGAGCATTGCTGGTTTAGTGTTATTGAAGCAGTGCGTCATTGGAGACATTACCTCGCTGGGAGGCGCTTTACACTGTTGACTGATCAACGCGCGGTCTCCTTCATGTTCAGCAACACCCAGCGTGGTAAGATAAAAAAACGACAAAATCGCCAGATGGAGAATCGAACTCTCCACCTTTAACTATGACATCCTGTACCGGCCTGGTAAGCTCAACGACCCGCCTGACGCGCTCTTCAGGGGGACGTGCACCAGCATACAGATGGACAGCCTACAGAAACTCCATGAGACGCTCTGTCATCCAGGAGTCACTAGGTTTGCCCACTTTGTGAAGGCGCGCAACCTACCCTACACAGTCGAGGAGATTCGCTCCATTACCCGAGCCTGTTCGGTGTGCGCTGAATGCAAGCCCCATTTCATCCGTCCGGATAACTCCCACGTTATCAAGGCCACCCGCCCCTTCGGGCATCTTAGCGTAGACTTTAAGGGGCCCCTACCTTTGACCAACCATAATACCTACATCCTTACGGCCATCGACGAGTACTCCCGCTTCCCGTTCGCTCTGCCCTGCCCAGACACCACTGCCACCTCAGTGATACAGGCCCTTCACAGTATTTTCACCATCTTCCGGTACCCCAATTCCATCCACAGTGATAGGGGGTCCTCAGTCATGAGCGCAGAGCTGCAACAGTACCTTCTGGAGTGTAGTATCGCTTCAAGCAGGACCATGAGCTATAACCCACGTGGTAACGGCCAGGTCGAGAGGGAGAATGCCACCATATGGAGAGCGGTTACACTGGCTCTCCGGTCTAAAGGTCTCCCCACCTCTCACTGGCAGGAGGTTCTCACTAGTGCCTTACACTCCATCCGCTCCCTCCTATGTACTGCAACAAATGCTACCCCCCACAAAAGGATGTTCCTTTTCCCGAGGAAATCCGAATCAGGAACCACTGTACCAGCATGGCTCACCGTCCCTGGCCCCGTCCTTTAGTGACCCCACGTCCGGCACTCATAGAACGACCCCTTGGTCGACCGAGTGACTCTACTCCAAGCAAACCCACATTACGCCTACGTTGAGTTCCCAGACGGGCGGGAGGACACTGTTTCGGTGCGAGACCTAGCTCAGGACACGGTAGACCCAGCAAACCCCCCAACCCAACCTTCCCCAACTTTTTATTCCCCAGGCCCCGTGCCGCAACAGAAGGACCAACAGCACCCCAACGACCCGGGCCACCCTGCCGACCACACGACTGGGGAATTGAGCAACGGAGCAGTCGCACCCGACGAGCCCGCTGGCGACACCACTCCAGCGACCTCAATCCCGGCACCATGGCGGTCACGCCGGATGGTCAGTCCCCCTGACCGCTACAGTCCTTGACCTACCCCTTCCTTTCATTCTCTCCCTTGTTTTTGTTTTTTTTTCCCAGGGTCAGTTCTCCAAGAAGGGGTGAATCTGATAGTACAGATCTATCACCAATGTACATAGTGTATATAGTTACAGTATCTAGACTGTGCTTACAGCGATTGGCTGAGAGCTAAGCCACACCTATTGTCTGGGCCTTAAAGGGTTGTGTCCCTAGTCAGGTTGGATCATTCCGGACTGGTCGGCCACCTGTGAAGAGCTCCTGTCTTTTGCTAATAAAAGCCTTGGTTTGGATCAACAAGTCTTTGATTCTTTCAACGAGCTCTACAGGGACCTCTCCCCTCCACAAATGGGAACGCCTTCTTTCTCTCTGTCATTAACGAGTACTCCCGCTTCCCGTTCACCATTCCGTCCATAAACATCCACTTCGTCAATCATAAAGGGCCTAGACTCCATTTTTGCCCTGTTCAGGTATCCCAGCTATATTCATAGTGACTGGGGCTCATCCTTTATGAGTGATGAGCTACGTCAGTACCTGCTGGCGAGAGGCATCACCTCCAGCAGGGCGACTAGCTACAACCCCCAGGGGAACGGACAGGTTAAAAAGGAGAAGCAAGACCGACGCCCTGGTGGAAAGGGTGAAACTGCCCCGTGCCAATCCCATGTGGAGTACCTGGATGACAGGGAGGACACCGTCTCCATCAGGGGCCTGGCACCTGCTGGAACAGAGAGCTGTTGGCCCGGGTCGTTGGGGTGCTGTTGGTCCTTCTGTGAGCTACGGAGCTCATTCTTGCCACCCCCACCCAGGGCCTCAGGGGATCTGGTTCAGGAGGAAGGTCCACCTTTGTGCCTGAGACCCAGCCCACCTCTCCTCCCTCACAAGGAGACCTAAGGTGTCCAAGCCCACCCCCCCCCCCCCCCCGTGCTAAGGGGCTCCACCAGGATCTCCAGAGATCATTTAAATTTGTAAATTACTATTTTTATCTTCTAAATCAATGTTTTTCATTCACAGACCCCAAATTCTGCAGGAAGGGGTGAAAGCCTGAACTGGGATTCACTGGTGGTTGACTACGCCCCCATCTCCCTGTTTTTAACCCTGGTTTCCCGCCTGAACCCAGAGCCCCTCTGAAGATCCTCCCCTCAGTTATAAGCTAATAAAAGTGTATCTTCTCCTTTCAGTCGTCGGAACTTTTATTCACCCACTCGCCAGCCACGTTTCTGGGTCCTGTCTGAGTTCCTTCCTGCTTCTTTCTGTCCACAAGGGTTCTGTCTGATTGCAGCTCCTGCAGAAGTTCAGGTCCCTCCTTCAATTGCGCGCACACTGAGAAGTTCAGGTCCCTCCTTCAATTGCGCGCACACTGCGGTGCAGCGGCCTCCCTGAACCCAGCGACGGAGACCGGTCTGACCAGCAGGGAGCAGATCACCGCCACGGGCTGCGTGGGAGCCCGTCTGCAGCGGGACCGCGGGGCTCAGTTCTGGGGCTCCAACTCGTTCCTGTTCACATCCTTCCATTTTTATGGAGGAGATACAACTGAAAGTTGACGAGTCCACAAAAATAACCGCATCCTCTCCCACCTGGGTGGGCGCACACGTCCAAGGCGCTGAGCTGCGGGGGTCCCAGACGCAGAGACCCTGGGGAAAGGGCTTGCAGCGAGATGGGGCCACAGGTCAGCACAGAGAGCGGCTGGGGTTTGGAGGGAACCGGCCAACCTCCTCGGTCACAGGGCGCTGGCCGAAGGGGTGCAATTCCCGGGGCGCAGAGCAGACGGGGACACGCACCGGATGGGCCGGAGCGCGCCTTGGAGACGGGCGCGTGCACGAGAGACCAAACGAGGGGACGGAAGGGTTCGGACACTAAAAAGAAATAAAGGCTCGGCGGCTTTGGGAGAGCAAAGACTGGGAGGGGTGTGAGAGAAGGGTGAACAGAGAGAGGGAGTAGAGGGGCCGGACAGAGGGTGGAGGGGAGACAGAGGGTGGAGGGGAGACAGAGGGTGGAGGGGAGACAGAGGGTGGAGGGGAGACAAGAGGGTGGAGGGGAGACAGAGCAGAGGAGGGGAGACAGAGGGTGGAGGGGAGACAAGAGGGTGGAGGGGAGACAGAGCAGAGGAGGGGAGACAGAGGGTGGAGGGGAGACAAGAGGGTGGAGGGGAGACAGAGCAGAGGAGGGGAGACAGAGGGTGGAGGGGAGACAAGAGGGTGGAGGGGAGACAGAGGGTGGAGGGGAGACAACAGGGTGGAGAAGAGCCGGACAGAGCAGAGGAGGGGAGACAGGGGAGGAGAGCAAAGGGAGGGGGAGAGGGGAGGGGTTGAGAGGAGGCGGCAGCGAGAGCGACATAGTCGGAACTGGAGGTGAAGAGCGGCCCCGGGATGGAGCTGTGGCGACAGTGCACGCTGTGGCTGACAGCCTGCGGGGTCCTGCCACCGGGACACCGGCTGAGCAGCCCCGAGGCGCGGCTGTTCGAGTTGGCGCAGAGCCTGCGGGACGGAGTGTTGCTGTGTCGGCTGCTCTCAGCGCTGCGGCCGGGTTGTATCAGCATCAAACATACCAGTCAACGACCGCACATGTCACAGGTGAGAGATCCTCCCGCATCGCGATCCTTCCCCCCTCCCCAACCCGGCGGCGCTCCTTCCCTTCCCCCAGCGGCGCTCCTTCCCTACCCCCAGCGGCGCTCCTTCCCTACCCCCAGCGGCGCTCCTTCCCTTCCCCCGGCGACGCTCTCTCCCCTTCCCCCGGCGGCGCTCCCTCCCTCTCTCCCTCCCCCCGGCGGCGCTCCCTCCCTCTCTCCCTCCCCCCGGCGGCGCTCCCTCCCTCTCTCCCTCCCCCCGGCGGCGCTCCCTCCCTCTCTCCCTCCCCCCGGCGGGGCTCCCTCCCTCTCTCACTCCCCCCGGCGGCGCTCCCTCCCCCTCCCTCCCCCCGGCGGCGCTCCCTCCCTCTCTCCCTCCCCCCGGCGGCGCTCCCTCCCTCTCTCCCTCCCCCCGGCGGCGCTCCCTCCCTCTCTCCCTCCCCCCGGCGGCGCTCCCTCCCTCTCTCCCTCCCCCCGGCGGCGCTCCCTCCCTCCCCCCGGCGGCGCTCCCTCCCTCCCCCGGCGGCGCTCCCTCCCTCCCCCCGGCGGCGCTCCCTCCCTCCCCCCGGCGGCGCTCCCTCCCTCCCCCCGGCGGCGCTCCCTCCCTCCCCCCGGCGGCGCTCCCTCCCTCCCCCCGGCGGCGCTCCCTCCCTCCCCCCGGCGGCGCTCCCTCCCTCCCCCCGGCGGCGCTCCCTCCCTCCCTCCCCCCGGCGGCGCTCCCTCCCTCCCTCCCCCCGGCGGCGCTCCCTCCCTCCCTCCCTCCCCCCGGCGGCGCTCCCTCCCTCCCTCCCTCCCCCCGGCGGCGCTCCCTCCCTCCCTCCCTCCCCCCGGCGGCGCTCCCTCCCTCCCTCCCTCCCCCCGGCGGCGCTCCCTCCCTCCCTCCCTCCCTCCCTCCCTCCCCCCGGCGGCGCTCCCTCCCTCCCTCCCTCCCTCCCTCCCTCCCCCCGGCGGCGCTCCCTCCCTCCCTCCCTCCCCCCGGCGGCGCTCCCTCCCTCCCTCCCTCCCCCCGGCGGCGCTCCCTCCCTCCCTCCCTCCCCCCGGCGGCGCTCCCTCCCTCCCTCCCTCCCCCCGGCGGCGCTCCCTCCCTCCCTCCCTCCCCCCGGCGGCGCTCCCTCCCTCCCTCCCTCCCCCCGGCGGCGCTCCCTCCCTCCCTCCCTCCCCCCGGCGGCGCTCCCTCCCTCCCTCCCTCCCCCCGGCGGCGCTCCCCTCCCTCCCTCCCTCCCCCCGGCGGCGCTCCCTCCCTCCCTCCCTCCCCCCGGCGGCGCTCCCTCCCTCCCTCCCTCCCCCCGCGGCGCTCCCTCCCTCCCTCCCTCCCCCCGGCGGCGCTTCCTCCCTCCCTCCCTCCCCCCGGCGGCGCTCCCTCCCTCCCTCCCTCCCCCCGGCGGCGCTCCCTCCCTCCCTCCCTCCCCCCGGCGGCGCTCCCTCCCTCCCTCCCTCCCCCCGGCGGCGCTCCCTCCCTCCCCCCGGCGGCGCTCCCTCCCTCCCTCCCCCCGGCGGCGCTCCTCCCCTCCTTTCCCGGCGGCGCTCCCTCCCTTCCTCCCCTCCTTTCCCGGCGGCGCTCCCTCTTCCTCCTTCCCCCCACTTCTCGGCGGCGCTCCCTCTTCCTCCCCTCCTTTCCCGGCGGCGCTCCCTCTTCCTCCCCTCCTTCCCCGGCGGCGCTCCCTCTTCCTCCCCTCCTTTCCCGGCGGCGCTCCCTCTTCCTCCCCTCCTTTCCCGGCGGCGCTCCCTCTTCCTCCCCTCCTTTCCCGGCGGCGCTCCCTCTTCCTCCCCTCCTTTCCCGGCGGCGCTCCCTCTTCCTCCCCTCCTTTCCCGGCGGCTCTCCCTCTTCCTCCCCTCCTTTCCCGGCGGCGCTCCCTCTTCCTCCCCTCCTTTCCCGGCGGCGCTCCCTCTTCCTCCCCTCCTTTCCCGGCGGCGCTCCCTCTTCCTCCCCTCCTTTCCCGGCGGCGCTCCCACTTCCTCCCCTCCTTTCCCGGCGGCGCTCCCACTTCCTCCCCTCCTTTCCCGGCGGCGCTCCCACTTCCTCCCCTCCTTTCCCGGCGGCGCTCCAACTTCCTCCCCACCTTTCCCGGCGGCGCTCCCTCTCTCTACGGTGGCATTCCCTCTTCCTCCCCCACCCCTGGCAGCACCCCCTTTCTCCCCGCCGTCGCTCCCTCTTCCTTTCCTCACTCCCCGGCGTCGCTCCCTCAGCTGTCCCTTGTCTGAAAAGCGACCTCTACACGTAATGGTTTTGTTTAATTTACTCATCGGGGGTTGGCGTTGGGGTCTCTAGGGAGAGACTGGATTGTCCATGTGATCTCCCATAAGAGCAGCAGAGCAGGGGAGTGAGAATCCAATGGAATCTGCTCCCAACTTACAACTTTACATTTTGGTCCATAGTCTAGTGACGATGTTACAAAAGAAGGAGGTTTACAAACTCTCAGGCCCTTCTCGTCTGTCCTGGGCGGAATCAATTTCAGAGGGGCCCTGCCAGGGATATTCATATTGTTATTAGCCAAGGGTGTGGTGCCCAAGTCTGGAGGGTGGCTCGTGATGGGCTTTGATTGAAGAAAGGTTGCAAAGACAAATGAGAGAACCACAGGATGTAGTAGGGAATGTCAGTGATGGGACAGGATCAACCAGCATCTGGAAAGGCAAGCACTGTGGTGACACTGCATTGACAAGGGCATTGCAATGGACTTGTCCCTAAGGCAAGGGCTCTGACTTGGTCCCATCTGGTCTTGAAGGTCAGACAATGTGGGATCCAGGATGAGGTAGCCAGTTGGATTCAATGTTGAACCAAGAGAAGCTGGAAGAATTTGATGGGTCAGGCAGCATCAATGGAGAGAAAGGGTCAGAGTGTGTTGGTGCAATACACAAAGCTGTTGGAGAAACTCAGCAGCTCATACAGTATCCATGGAAAGTGGGAGCAGGGTTTAGCCCTTCTTCAGCTGTCAATGTGTTGGGTTGGCAACCTTTCTCTGCCATTTCCTTGCCCAATTTCCAGACGTGTTGAGGGCCTTCTGCATCCTTGCCTCCTCAACACAAAGCCATCAATCCCTTTATCCAAATCACCAACATATTACGTGAAATGAAGCAATCTCCCTATCTAGTCACTGGCAGCCAACCAGAAAGGGCCCCTTTATCTTTGCCTCTTGAAAATCAGCCAATTATCTACCCCTGTAATACCAGGGGCTTCCTTGTGTGGGAACTCATCAAAGACTGTCTGAAAATCTAAGGCAACCATATCCACTGACTCTCCATTATCTGTCCTTTTTGTTAGTTCCTCCACCTGGTTTCTCAGGCAAGATTTCCCCTGAAGGAAACCATGCTGATTTCTGTCTCCATGTACCCCGAACCTCATGCTTAATAATAGATCCTAATATTCCACCAACCACAGATAACAGGCCAACCAGTCGAAAATTTCCTTTTGCCTTCCTCCCTTCTTAAAGAATAGAGTGACATTTGCAATTTTCTAGTCCTCCAGAACCATTTCAGAATCTCGTGATTCTAATGCCTCTATAATTTCTTCAGAAGGCTGAGGAGACTGAATTTGGGGTGTCTAGAGAGGGAGTACCCCGCTAATGCCTCTACAATCTCTTCAGCTACCTCATTACAAACACGGGTCCAGGTGATTCATCCACCTCCAGACTTTTCAACATCCCCAACATTTAGCAGTTGTACACCACTATAAAATGTCTATACCCACTTCTGGCCCTTGAAACTGAAATTTCTGGCACATTGCTGGTGTCTTCCACAGTGAAAAACAACACAAAATGACCTGGATGAAGAAGTAGAAGAGGCGGAAGGACAGGTCAGGAAGTTTGTGGATGATACAAAGGTTGTAGGAGTTGAGGATGGAGCTGAAGATTATAACAGGATGTCGGCAGGATGCAGAGTTGGGCAGAAAAGTAGCAGATGGAGTGTGAAGTGAAGCATTTTGGAATGACACAAGAAGGCAGAGTACAGGAATGATGGTCAGATACTTAGAAATGTGGATGAACAGAGGGACCTTTGGCTCCAAATCCATACATCCCTCAAGGTCACCATACAGATTGGCAGGACAGTTTATAAAGCCGATGGGATGCTGGGTTTCATTAGATTTTCAGATTTCAGTTTTCCAGATTTATTATCAGAGAACATACATGACATCATATACAATCCTGAGATTTCTTTTTCCTGTGGGCATAGGAGAATTACCTTTAATTTGTAGTGCAAAAAATAAACTGTACACAGCGTAAACGTGTAAACAAATAAAGAACTGTAAACAGAAAACAAATGTAAACAAACTGTACAATACAGAGAGAACAAAGAAAATCAATAAAGTGCACAAGTGAGAGTCCTTAAATGAGTCCCTGATTGAGTTTGTGGTTGAGGAATCTGATGGTGGAGGGGGAGCAGCTGTTCCTGAACCTGCTGGTGCGAGTCTTGTGGCACCGAGACCTCTTTCCCGATGGCAGCAGCGAGAACAAAGCGAGTGCTGGGTGGGCTGGAAGAATTTGATGGGTCAGGCAGCATCAATGGAGAGAAAGGGTCAGAGTGTGTTGGTGCAATACACAAAGCTGTTGGAGAAACTCAGCAGCTCATACAGTATCCATGGAAAGTGGGAGCAGGGTTTAGCCCTTCTTCAGCTGTCAATGTGTTGTGGGGGCCTAGAATGCCTTTGTAGGGTGGCCGTGGAGACTGAAGCAATAGTGATATTGAAGAGACTTTTAGGCAGGCACATGGAATGGGTTTAGGTTTTTTGGAGGGTAGGTTTTGAGAGGTTCGTTCTATCTCACTTGAAATCGTCTTTGCATGTCACTCTGGGTCAACATCAATTCGCCTATCGTACTAACAGGTCGATGGAGGATGCCATTTCTACAGCGCTATTTTGACTCCTCTTGATAGCCCTAACTCTTAGATGGAATTCTATTCATTGATTACAGTTCAGCTTTCATCACTTTTGGGCCATCAAACCTGACGACCAAACTTTGTTTGTATGGTTTCAGCCCATCCCTTTGCAACTGGATTCTGGATTTCCTTACTAACAGACCCCAGTCTGTTAGGCTGGGCAATATTTGTTCCTCCAGTCTCACCATGAATACCAGAATGCCCCAGGGTTGCATGCTGAGCCCCCTTTTGTATTCCATCTTTACCTCCAACTTCGTTCCCATGTACAACTCAAACTTAATTATAAACTTTGCAGATGACACTACGGTGGTGGGCCTGATCACAGGGGATGATGAAATGGCCTATAGGGGAGGTTCAGCACCTGCCGAGAACAATCTGCACTCAGTACTCAAAAGACCAAGGAGATTCTTGTGGATTTTAGACAGGCAGAAGCCACACTCGTGTCCCGATTTGCATCAGTGGAGTACTGGTGGAGCATTCCCAGAGCTTTACGTTCCTGGGGTCCATATCTCCACTGATATCACTTGCTCCCTGAAATCAATTTTGATTACAAAGGCACCACAATGTCTTTATCTTTTGAGATGCACAAGGAAGTTGCATCTGTTGGATTTCTATAGATTGAGAGTGTGCTGACTTACCGTACTTCGGTGTGGTCTGGGAATTGTACTGTACAAGACAGGAAGGCACTCCAGTGGGTAGTGAAAACTGCCCAATGGATTGTTGGGATGCAACTGCCTCCCATTGTATCTACCTATAAGGGCCGATGTATATCATTAAAGACGCAACACACCCTAACCATGAACTATTTACTCTCCACCCAACGGACAGACACTACAGGAGCTTTTGCTTGAGCACCACTGGGCTTCAAAAGAGCTTTTTTCATGGAGCCGTGAGAATGTTAAAGACCAATTCACAGCGCTGAGTGGTACTGCCCTTTGATTTTATCATCAGTCATTTTCAACAATTCATGTTAGAACAGAGAGTTTTAGTTGCATATGGTTTATTGTATGTTTTTATCGTAATGTACGTAGTTCCATGTTAAATTCTGGTCGGAGCTGATTGTGTTTCTACCAGCACAATAATCCTCATTCTCATGGGTTGGCACAACATCAAGGGGCCCAAGGGCCTGTACTCTGCTGTAGTGTTCTATATTCTAAATTACTTGTGGATTTGCCTGCTATTTCTTTGCCCCCCTCCCTCACCCTGTTACTATCTCTCCAGTGGTAACAATCAGTTAATGTGGTCTGTAAGTTTGTCGAGGCACCAAAATTGGTGGTGTGTGGAACAGTGAATAAAGTTGATGAACTGGGGGAATGCATCAAGGAAATGACATGGAATTTAACTCAGACACGTGTGAGGTGTCGCACTTTGGTAGGTTAAACCAGGGCAGGATGAATACAAGGAGAGGAAGGGCTCTGGAGAAAGTTGTCGAACAGAGAGACTTGGGGATACAGGCTTGGAGTTAGCTGAAAGAGGTGACACGGATGGGGTGGTGAAGAAGTCTGGGCACATTTGTTTTCACTGGTCAAGGCACGGAGTTCACGAGCTAGGATGTCATGTTACAACTGTACAAGATGCAGCTGAGACCACACTTCATCATGTGTCAGGTCTGGTTACCCAGCTATGAAAAGGTTGGCATCAATGTGGAAAGGGTGCAGAAAAGATTCGCTGGATGTCACCAGAACTGGAGGGGTTGAGTTACAAGGAAGAGGTTGGATAGACTGGGACTAAAGGAGGCTGAAGGGAGACCTTTTTGAGGTATATAAAACCATTGAGTTTTACAACATGGATAAAAACTCTTTCGACCAACTTTTCCATGAGTGGCATAGATGAGGTGAATGGACACAGTTTTTACTCCACAGTCGGGAGTGGTCTAAAAGGCATGGGTTTAGGTGAGAGTCAATAAAATTTTTGAAAAACCTGAGGAACAACCTCTACACAGTGGGTTGTGCGTCTGTGGAATGAGCTGCCAAAGGACGTGGTAGATGGGAGTCTAATTACAATATTTAAGAAACAGGGATGTGGAAAAGTTTAGAGATACACAAATCAAGTGCAGGTAAGTGGGTTGAGCTCAGACAGACAGCTTGCCAAGATGCACAAGATGGGATGAAGGGCTTGTTTTCAACTCTGAAGGCTCGGAGATTGTCACAGGAGGCTTCCTCACCCCCAGCTGCACTCCTGCACATGTACCTGACCTGAGGATTATTCTCTGTCTGCATTAAATTCCATCTGCCATTTTGCAGCCCATTTTTCCAGCTGGTCCAGATCCCTCTGCAGCTTTGAAAACCTTCACTGTCCACAACTCGTCTAATCTTTGTGTCATCTGCAAACTTACTGATCCAATTTCCCACATTATCATCCAGGTCATTGATATAGATGACAATCATTAATATGGATTGGTCCCAGTACCTATCCCTGAGGCACACCACTAGTCACAGGCCTCCAGTAAGACTGCCAATCCTTGACAACCGCCTCTTGGTTTCTCCCATTGTGTAATTCAGTTTTCTACCTAATCCTGAATACCCAGCGTCTGAACCTTCTTGACTAAGCTCCCATGTGGGACCTTGTCAAAGGCCTTGATAAAGTCCATGTAGACCATATCCTTAGCCTTTATCAACTTTCCGCAAAAATACTCAAAAAGATTGGTTAAACATGACCTACCACTCACAAAGCCAAAGGAACAACGGGAGCTATCCTCCAATCCTCTGGTACCACTCCTGTGTTGAAGGACGTTTTAAATACCTTTGCTGGGGGCCCCTGCAATTCCTATACCAGCTTTCCTGGAGGACTGAGGTAATATCTGGCCAGGCCCTGGGGATTTATCCACCTTTATTTGCTTTAAGGAAGCAATCTCCTCCACCTCTGTAACCTCCATTGGGCCCACAACCTTGCTGCTTGTTTGCCTCCCTTCTGTAGACTCGTTGTCCACCTCCTGAGTAAATACAGATGCAGAAAACCCATTTCAGATTTCCCCCACCTCTTTTGGCTCCATACAAAGCCAACCACTTTGCTCTTCAAAAGGGACAATTTTGTTCCTTGCTTTCCTTAATATATCAGTGGAATTTCTTGGGATTTTCAAACACCTTGTCTGCCAGAGGAACTTCATGCCTTCCAGATTTCCTGTTTGTCTTTTCCTACTTGTACTCCTCAAGTATCTGATTTGGCCTTCTTGCCCCTTTCTGTTCTGCACCTCCTTTACAGCATAGTTACACAGAGCCTTACAGGCCCATCAGCCCATTATGTTGTTCCAACCTTTGGAAAGCTACTCCACAACCATCTCATTTGTCCCTACCTCACACCCCATAACCTATTTTTCTTGCATTCATGAGCCTATCTAATAGTCTTTCAAAAGCAGAGGAAATTTACCAGCACGTTGCATGGATTGGAGATTGTGTCTTACAAAGCAAGGTGAACTGAGCTGGGGCTTTTCTCGTTGGAGTGATAAAGGATGGGAGGAGTCTTAATAGAGATATGTAAGGTTATGAGGGGGGTTGGATCAGATGGACAGAGAGCACCTTTTTCCTGGGCGAAAATAGCAAGTTCCAGGGACATCTGTTTCAGCTGAATGGAGGAAAGTTCTTTATTCAGAGTGGTGGGTGCCTGGAACACATTACCAGCCAGTGGTGGTGGAGGCTGGTAGAAGAGAATATTCAAAAGACTCATAGACAGGAACATGGATGTCAGAAAAATAGAGGGTTATAGATGTGATGGAGGGAAGGATTAGATTGTTGTGGAGTTGGTTTACACAGGTCAACACAGCATCGTGCATCTGGTTTATTACATTGGCTCCTTCAATTCTCACTGACTATTGAATGGTCTATAATATCCCATTAATGAGAACATCCCTTTTCAATTTCTCTGTTCCATGCACACAACCTTAGTAAATGAGCCCTCTGGTCCATCCTGTCTGAACACTGCTGTGACAATTTCCCTGATGAGCAATACCATCCCTCCTCTTTCATCCCTCCCTCTCTATCTATCGCATCGAAAACAACAGAACCTCAGAACATGGAGTTGCCTGCCCGGCCCCTCTTGCAACTAAGGTTTACGAATGGCCACTGTCCTAATTCCACATGCTGATCCATCTGCCTTTCCTCAAATCGTCCTTGAATTGAAATAGATGACTTAGAATATTATAATTACCACGTTCAACCCTTTCTATTTCCCGCCTTCTCTGCAGGTTGACAACATTTTTTCACAACCACTTTGCTCTCTGCTCTGGTTCCCAGACCCCATCATCACGGGTTTAACACCCACCCCTATACCTCCTCCCAACTAGTCAGCACTAGTAAAAGTTTCGGCAAGAATATTGGTCCCTCTGCACTTAGAATAAATCCCACTTTCCCTGGAAGAGACCCCAATGATTTGAGAATCTGAAGCTCCCCCTCCTGCATGTCTCTTGTCACATATTCAGCTGTATTATCTGCTCATTTCTATCCTCACCAGCATTTGCGTGTGTTTCAATGTGTCTCCACAACTCTGGAGGTCCCTTCCTTTAACCTCGCATCTCAGGACTTCATCACCCTTCATACCCACATCATTCTGATCTTGCTTAAGAATGTTGTGGATTTGATCTGAGATGCCCCTTGCCCTATCATCTAGGAGACAACGTACTATTCTAGAGTCTCATTCTCATCCACAAAGTCTAAATCTATTCCCTGTTACCATTGAATTCCCAATCACTACAGCTGGCATCTTCTCTCCCCTTCTCTTCTGAGCCAAAGAGCCAGAGATGCGAGCACCAGTGATCTAGAATCTGCATGAGAGAGGTTGGGAATGTGGGGAGAATAAAATTAGATCAGTGTTGGATCAGTATTGACGTTGGTCAGCATGGACTCAATGGGCCTGCACATATTATGTCAGATTTCAGATTTATTGTCAGAGTGCAGCACAGACGGTGTGGCGGTTACAGCGCCAGTGATTGGGACTGGGGTTTGAATCCTGTGCTGTCTGTAAGGAGTTTGTACGTTCTCCCCATATCTGTGCGGGTTTTCTCCGGGGGCTCCAGTTTTCTCCCACTGTTCAAAACATACCGGGGATGTGGGTTAATTAGGTGTAACTGGGCAGGGATAGTGGTGTCCCCATACCAGACTGGGATGCAGCTGATCACCACCCTTTCCATCACACCACTGTGGAAATTTGCCATGATTTCTGGTGTCGTACCTAACTCCGCAAACTCCTGAGGAAGAGTAACTCTAACAAATTTACTTTGGGATGTGGACATTGTGGGCTCCAACACTGCCACAATCTGCTCACCTGAAGATTCTTTTCCTCAACAGTTCCTCTGCCTGAAGAACATTCGGATTTTCCTTTCCACCTGTTGTGACACATTTGGCATGCGTCGGAACCACCTGTTTGATGCTTTCGATCTGTTTGATCTCCGTGACTTTGCAAAGGTAAGTTTTAAGATGCTTTTTAATCCATTCAGAACTCTCGTATCGTTGTTGGATAAGGGGAAAGTTTGTGTGGGATCATTCAACGTGAGGAATTTATCAATGGATATTGAGAGCTTTCATAGGGGAAAAGGAGGGGTAAATATGGACCTGAATTACAGAGACAAGAATTTATGACAAATAAAGATATAGAGGAATTGTGGACGCACTTAAAGATCTAAGAAAACACGAGCGTGAGGAGGCTATTTGGCCCATCAAGCCTCACCCACCATTCAATGTGGATGTTTGACAAGGTTTCCCATCCAGAAAGGCATGAGGTCCATGAAAACTTCTCAGCATGAATCTGGAATTGGTTCGTCCACAGAGGGTAGCAGTTAATGGAACATATTCTGCCTGGAGGTCGGTGGGCCTGTGATGTTCCATGGGGATCTTTATGGTCTTTGCAAATGACTTGGATCAGTAAGTTTGCAGATGATTTGAAGGTTGGAGGTGTTGTGGACTGTGTAGAGAGTTGACATAGGCTGTAATTGGATACTGACAGGATGCAGAGTTGGGCAGAGAAATGGCAAATGGAGTTCCATCCGGATAAGTGTGACATGATACCTTATTAAGTCAAATCAGGTCGTGTTTATTTGTCGTTCGCACCATGACCATTGCAGTGTACAGTGAAAATGGGATAGCGTTTCTCCGGACAGTGGAACTGGTTATAAACTTGGATAAATTACATCAGAAACTTTTAATAAATATCATATCACATAAATATCATGTTACATATGCTAGCCCTGTGCCCTCAGAGTTCAGAAGCTTCATGGCTTGGGGGAAAAAACTGGTCGTGAGGTACCTATACCCAGATGGCAGGAGGGAGGACAGATTGCAGGAGGGGTGTGTGGAGCCCTTCATGATGTTTATGTTTTCCTCAAGCAACGGCCGTCATAAATGTCCATCATGGCAGGGAGAGAGAACCCAATAATCCTCTCAGCAGCCGTTACTATCTGCTGCAGGGACTTGCAGTTGCCGAACCAGGCAGTGATGCAGTTAGATAAGATGCTCTCAATGCATCCCCTGTAGAATGTAGTGAGGGTGGAGGGTGGAAGCTGAACTTCCCTCAACCGCCACAGGAAGTAGAGGTGTTGTTGGACCTTCTTGGCAATGAATGTGGTGTTGGGGGACCAGGAGAGATCCTCCACCAGGTGCATGCTCAAGGAATTTGGTGATCTTGACTACCTCGATGGTGGAGTCGTTGATGGTCAGTGGAGAGGGATTCT
The DNA here is from genome assembly GCF_036971445.1 of Narcine bancroftii. Lineage (NCBI taxonomy): Eukaryota > Metazoa > Chordata > Chondrichthyes > Torpediniformes > Narcinidae > Narcine > Narcine bancroftii. The sequence goes on along the minus strand of NW_027211895.1, from coordinate 12,122,892 downwards.
CCTGGGCTCTCCTGAAATTCACCACCATCTCCTTTGTCTTGTTGACATTCAGGTGTAAGTTGTTGTCTCTGCGCCAGTCCATTAGTGATTGGACCTTCTCCCTGTAATCTGGCTTATCATTCTTGCTGATGAGCCCCACCACAGTCGTGTTGTCCTCAAACTTGATGTGATTAAAACTATCTCGCTGCACAGTCCTGGGCCATCAGGGTAGACAGCAGTGGGATGAACACACAGCCCTGGGGCCTCCTGTGCTCACTGTGATGGTGTTGGACATGCTGTTTCTGATCTAGATTGACTGAGGCCTTCCAGTCAGGAAGTTGAGGGTCTAGTTACAGAGAAAGGTGTTTCAGCCCAGCAGGTTCAGCTTCCTAATCAGGTGCGGCGGTGTGAGTGTGTTGAATGGTATGCTGAAGCCTATGAACAGCACTTGAATAGATGAGTCATTATTTTCCAGGTGGGTGAAGTGTGGTGACAATGGTGTCGCCTGCAGATCGATTGGGATAGCACGCAGTGCGGGGATGGAGGACAATGAGGTTGGCGGCTGTGGGGGATGGGGGGGGTGCAGGGTGACCAGAGATAGAGGTTGGAGACAGTGGCTTGCTGAGCTGTGGGGGGGGTCCTGTGAGAGGTCTCTGAGAACTGTTGACTGGCCTCAGCCATGTAGAGGTCAGTGCGCCAGACCACAACAGCACCACCCTTATCTGCAGATTTGATGGTGAGGTTGGGATTGTTGCGGAGAGAGTGGAGGGCGGAGTTTCTAGTACTATCTCCAACCTCGTCACCTCTGGTCACCTCCCCACATGGCTGGCAACCTCGTTGTCCCCCATCCCCGTTCAAGAGATATATCCTACCTAATATACACACATCCAGCCACCCGGGTAAACCCATGGTCTCTGCTGGCTCCCTGTCCCACAGCATTAGTTTTATCTTGCCTTGACTCTATCCTTTCTCCCCTGGTCCAATCCCTCCGCACCTACATCCGTGACATCACATGCCCTCCATCTCCTCAACGACTTTAGATTCCCTGAACCGGACTGCCTCATCGTCACAATTGATGACCAATCTTTCATATCTCCATCCCCCACATAAAAGGTCTGAAAGGACTTTGCTTCTTCCTGACCAAAGACCTGACCAGTCACCCTCTACCACCACCCTCCCCCGCCTGGCACAACTTGTCCTCACCCTCAATAACTTCTCCTTTAACTCATCCCACTTCCTCCAGATTAAAGGAGTGGCATGGGTACCCACACAGGTCTCAGCTATGCCTGGCTGTCTGGGCTTTGTGGAGTAATCCATGCTGCAAGCTGACTCAGGCAAGACCCCTCATCTCTTCCTCCTGTAAATCGACGACTATATCGGGGCTGCCTCATGCACCTGTGATTAGCTTGTAAACTTCATGCACTTCACAGCCAACTTCTACCCCAATCTCAAACTCACCTGGTCCATCTCTGACAACACTCACCCCTTTCTGGATCTCTCTGTCTCCATCAGAAGACAAGCTTTCCACTGACATATTATTGGTTGTCCATTGGTTCGAAGAAGGCACGTGGTTGTGCAGTTCATCTGTGGACACGAAAGTGACTTTGCTGTCCTAGTCTGGAAGCACAATGGGGGAACTGGAGTCCGTTGTTGTAATAACCGTGGCTGCTGCTTTGCGACATCGTTCACGGTTTTCCACCAGTTTTTGGCAGCGTCTGTCTTCAGTGCATAGGGTTTGCCAACGGGCTCTGTCAGCAGCCGCAGTTTCGAGCTGTCTTGGCTGGATGCCTCAGTAGTGTAGGGTTTCCTTCACAGCGTCTTTATAAAACTTCCGTGGATGACCTTGAGGTCTCCTTCCAGTCTGAGGCTCACTATAGAGCAGCTGGCGAGGCATATGGTGGTCGTCCATTCTGATGATGTGTCCCACCCACCACATCTGGGCTCTGATGACCAGGGAGTCAATGCTGATGGGTTTTACGCGACCCAAGCCCTCCAGGTTGGAGACAGAGGCTTGCCAACAGATGCCAAGGATGGAATGGAGGGTCCACGTGTGGAATTTCACCAGTTGTTTGACATGACGTCAGTACCGAGTCCAGGTCTCACATCCTTACGGGGAGAGGTGATGGAACGGAGAGCCTGCATGTGGAATATCTCCAGTTTGATGTGATGTCAGTACAGAGTCCAGGTCTCACATCAATATGGGGAAAGGGGATTGGAACGGAGGGCCTGCATGTGGAATTTCTCCAGTTTGATGTGATGTCGGTACAGAGTCCAGGATTCACATCTGTATAGGGGAGAGGAATGGAATGAAGGGCACGCATGTGGAATTTCTCCATTTTGATGTGACGTCAGTACAGAGTCCAGGTCTCACATCCATATGGGGAGAGGAGATGGAAAGGATGGACCGCATGTGGAATTTCTCCAGTTTGATGTGTAATGGATAAATATTTGGGAGAATTTGGTAATATTTGGGTAGAATTGGTAAGATTTAGAGTAAGTTACATACATACACACATTTTAAAACAGATCTGATTTGAAAGACTGAAGAAATATTGAAGATTTCTGGAGAATGTTATGTACATTCACAAGAAGGTGTTAATTGAACTGACAGCATAAAATGAATGACCATTGTTATGAACTGGTGCTAGAATAGCTACAAGTACCTTTCTGCAGAGTGCTTACAAGAAGGTCACTCCTGGGGTTTGTTTATCTAACAACAGCTTGAGCAGAAGAAATAATTCCTGTTGTTTGCTGAAGAAGGTGGGGATTTTTGCAAGTGAGTGAATCACATGTTTTTGCTGGAAGTTTCAGTTGGAAAGAGAGGGAGGGAGAGAAGAGAAGCCCTCTCAGCTTGTGTATGTGTGACACAGTGCAAACCAGGAAGAGCTGGTTGAAACTGATGAAAAGTTCCAAAAGCAGTGGATGGCTCAAAGTGCTATCTGTCTGATGTTCCTTTTGGAATAAGAGGAATGGAACTCCGTGGTAGCTTGAAGAAAGAAGTTACCATCTGGAAAACCCTGATGGGGAAAGTTTCATCAGCGAGACATTGAGGTGACTAATGGTGATACCTCAGTTGTGGAAATCCTGGAACAACAAATCTCTCTCTACAAACCCTACAAGAACCTTCCTGAGTGGTAAACATTTACCTTTCGAGCACCAAAGCCTGGTGAACTTTATACATGTTAAATACTGTGCACAGTATAGGAATTGCCTGCATCCAGAGAACTTGGAAGAAGAAGAAGTGAGATTGAACTGTGAACCATAGAATTTTTCTTAAATTTACACACACATTACATATACATGCGCTTAGAATTAGAAGGGGATTCATTTGGGTTAGTTAAGTGTAGAGATAAGTTAACGTTTGATTCTGTTTTCATGTTTAAAGTTGATTAAAAATAACTTGTTTTAAAAACCACTTGTCTTGGTGAATGTCTATTGCTGCTGGGTTTTGGGGTCCTTTCGGCTTGTAACGGATGTGACATCGGTACAGAGTCCAGGTCTCACATCTGTATAGGGGAGAGGGGATGGAACGGAGGGTCTGGGTCCGCATGTGGAATTTCTCCAGTTTGATGTAATGTCGGTACAGAGTCCAGGATTCACATCTGTATAGGGAAGAGGAATGGAATGGAGGGCATGCATGTGGAATTTCTCCAGTTTGATGTGATGTCAGTACAGAGTCCAGGTCTCGTATCCGTATAGGGGAGAGGGGATGGAACGGAGGGCCCACATGTGGAATTTCTCCAGTTTGACGTGACGTCATTGCAGAGTCCAGGACTCACATCCGTATGGGGAAAGGGGATTGAACAGAGGGCACACATGTGGAATTTCTCCAGTTTGATGCGATATCAGTACAGAGTCCAGGACTCACATCTGTATAGGGGAGAGGGGATGGAACGGAGGGCCCACATGTGGAATTTCTCCAGTTTGATGCGATATCAGTACAGAGTCCAGGTCTCGTATCCGTATAGGGGAGAGGGGATGGAACGGAGGGCCCACATGTGGAATTTCTCCAGTTTGACGTGACGTCATTGCAGAGTCCAGGACTCACATCCGTATGGGGAAAGGGGATGGAACAGAGGGCCCACATGTGGAATTTCTCCAGTTTGATGCGATATCAGTACAGAGTCCAGGACTCACATCTGTATAGGGGAGAGGGGATGGAACGGAGGGTCTGGGTCCGCATGTGGAATTTCTCCAGTTTGATGTGATGTCAGTACAGAGTCCAGGTCTCGTATCCGTATAGGGGAGAGGGGATGGAACGGAGGGCCCACATGTGGAATTTCTCCAGTTTGACGTGACGTCATTGCAGAGTCCAGGACTCACATCCGTATGGGGAAAGGGAATGGAACGGAGGGCCCACATGTGGAATTTCTCCAGTTGTTTGATATGACGTCAGTAGAGAGTCCAGGTCTCACATCCGTATAGGGGAGAGGAGATGACCACAGCTCTGTAGACTTCCAGCTTTGTGGAGATGCGGACATTGTACTGATGGAGCACTCTGGTACGCAGCCTCCCCACAGTCTTGCTGATCATGGAGTCTATTTCTTTGTCCAAAGACCCATCACTCGAGATGATGCTCCCCAACTATTTGAATCTATTTACATTTGTCAAGTGGTGTCATCAACAGTGATTTGTAGTTGTATGGTGTTGATGTTTGGCACGGACTGATGGAGAACTTCAGTCTTGTCCAGGCTGTTGGTCAGGCCAAAGAGTGAAGCAGCATCTGACAATTTGTTCAGCATTAACTGTAGATGACTGACATGTATTACAAACCTCTAACTCCCTTGACTACACATCCTCACCCTGTCCCCTGCAAGGATTCTATTCCCTTCTCTCAATTTCTCTGTCTTTGCCGCATCTGTTCCCAAGACGACGTCTTCCACTCCAGATCTTCTGAAATGTTTGCCTTCTTCCACAAACATGGTTTCCCCTCCACCGCCATCAACTCAGTCCTCACCTGCATCTCCTCCATTTCCTGTTCATCTGCCCTGGCCCCTCTGCCTCTATCCTCAACTACCAGCCCACCAGGCTCTGCATCCAACACATCATCTTTCAGCACTTACAACAGGATCCCACTAGTAGAGACATCTTCCCCTCTCCGTCCTGCTCTGCCTTCCGTAGGGACCTCTCCCTCCATGACTCTCTTGTCAACTCATCCGTCCACACCAATCATCCCCCCCTCCCCCGGTATCTTCCCCTCTCCGTCCTGCTCTGCCTTCCGTAGGGACCACTCCCTCCATGACTCTCTTGTCAACTCATCCGTCCACACCAATCATCCCCCCCTCCCCCGGTATCTTCCCCTCTCCGTCCTGCTCTGCCTTCCATAGGGACCTCTCCCACCATGACTCTCTTGTCAACTCATCCGTCCACACCAATCATCCCCCCCTCACCCGGCATCTTCCCCTCTCCATCCTACTCTGCCTTCCGTAGGGACCGCTCCCTCCATGACTCTCTTGTCAACTCATCCGTCCACACCAATCATCCCCCCCACCCCCGGTATCTTCCCCTCTCCGTCCTGCTCTGCCTTCCGTAGGGACCTCTCCCACCATGACACTCTTGTCAACTCATCCGTCCACACCAATCATCCCCCCCTCCCCCGGCATCTTCCCCTCTCCATCCTACTCTGCCTTCCGTAGGGACCGCTCCCTCCATGACTCTCTTGTCAACTCATCCGTCCACACCAATCATCCCCCCCTCCCCCGGTATCTTCCCCTCTCCGTCCTACTCTGCCTTCCGAAGGGACCGCTCCCTCCATGACTCTCTTGTCAACTCATCCGTCCACACCAATCATCCCCCCCTCCCCCGGTATCTTCCCCTCTCCGTCCTACTCTGCCTTCCGTAGGGACCGCTCCCTCCATGACTCTCTTGTCAACTCATCCGTCCACACCAATCATCCCCCCCACCCCCGGTATCTTCCCCTCTCCGTCCTGCTCTGCCTTCCATAGGGACCTCTCCCACCATGACACTCTTGTCAACTCATCCGTCCACACCAATCATCCCCCCCTCCCCCGGTATCTTCCCCTCTCCATCCTACTCTGCCTTCCGTAGGGACCGCTCCCTCCATGACTCTCTTGTCAACTCATCCGTCCACACCAATCATCCCCCCCTCCCCCGGTATCTTCCCCTCTCCGTCCTACTCTGCCTTCCGTAGGGACCGCTCCCTCCATGACTCTCTTGTCAACTCATCCGTCCACACCAATCATCCCCCCCTCCCCCGGTATCTTCCCCTCTCCGTCCTACTCTGCCTTCCGTAGGGACCGCTCCCTCCATGACTCTCTTGTCAACTCATCCGTCCACACCAATCATCCCCCCCTCCCCCGGTATCTTCCCCTCTCCATCCTACTCTGCCTTCCGTAGGGACCGCTCCCTCCATGACTCTCTTGTCAACTCATCCGTCCACACCAATCATCCCCCCCTCCCCCGGTATCTTCCCCTCTCCGTCCTACTCTGCCTTCCGTAGGGACCGCTCCCTCCATGACTCTCTTGTCAACTCATCCGTCCACACCAATCATCCCCCCCTCCCCCGGTATCTTCCCCTCTCCGTCCTACTCTGCCTTCCGTAGGGACCGCTCCCTCCATGACTCTCTTGTCAACTCATCCGTCCACACCAATCATCCCCCCCTCCCCCGGTATCTTCCCCTCTCCGTCCTGCTCTGCCTTCCATAGGGACCTCTCCCACCATGACTCTCTCGTCAACTCATCCCTCCCTACCAATCATCCCACTCCCCCGGCATCTTCCCCTCTCCATCCTGCTCTACCTTCCATAGGGACCGCTCCCTCCATGACTCTCTTGTCAACTCATCCGTCCACACCAATCATCCCCCCCTCCCCCGGTATCTTCCCCTCTCCGTCCTGCTCTGCCTTTCATAGGGACCTCTCCCACCATGACTCTCTCGTCAACTCATCCCTCCCTACCAATCATCCCACTCCCCCGGCATCTTCCCCTCTCCGTCCTGCTCTGCCTTCCGTAGGGACCGCTCCCTCCATGACTCTCTCGTCAACTCATCCGTCCACACCAATCATCCCCCCCTCCCCCGGTATCTTCCCCTCTCCGTCCTGCTCTGCCTTCCATAGGGACTTCTCCCACCATGACTCTCTCGTCAACTCATCCCTCCCTACCAATCATCCCACTCCCCCGGCATCTTCCCCTCTCCGTCCTGCTCTACCTTCCATAGGGACCGCTCCCTCCATGACTCTCTCATCAACTCATCCCTCCCCACCAATCATCCCCCCACCCCCAGGCATCTTCCCCTGAGCCACAGGAGGTGCCACACTTGCGCCCACACATCCTCCCTCACCACGGACTGGGCCCCAAACCGGCCTTTCATGTTGAGCATCACTTCACGTGTATCTGCAGGACAGATTTTCTGTATCTGGGGCTCCTGCTGTAGCCGTCTCTACATCAGAGAGACTGGGCGCAGTCTGGGAGATCACTTCACTCCATCCGTACCAGTGACAGGGACCTACCACTAGTCAAACATTTCAGTTCTGTGCTCACTTTTACACTCGTGACCTCATGTACTATCCCACCAAGACCACCCGGAAATGAGAGGAACAACACCTGATTTCCCGTCTGGGCCCTCTCCAACTGGATGGCATTAACCTCGACTTCTCTGCTAACCTGCTCTCCCCGCCGCCCCCCCCCCCCCCCCCCGCTTTCCAGTTCTCCCTCCCTTCCTCCAGCCATTCTTCCTCCTCTTGATCTCTGCTGTCCCCACCCTCCCTTCTCCACCTATCACTTCCTGCCTTATGAGCACCCTTTCCCCTTCCTATACTTTTGTTCAGATGCCTACTGCCATTTCCCATTCTTTGATGAGGGGCTCAAGGCCCAACACTGGTTTGTCTCCTTGCCGTTGCTACATAAAGGACGCTGTTTAACCTGCTGTTTCTCCAGTGTCGTGTTTTTATTTCATCCACGGTGTCTGCAGACTTCCAAGTTTACCTTTTGTCTTCCATATATTTACTGGGGTTGCCCCCCCCCCCCCACCACTTCACTGGGCAGCGAATTCCACAGATTCACCACCCTCTGGGAAAGGCAGTCCCTCATCTCCATCTCAAATCTTCTACTCTGAATCTTCAGGCTCTGTCCCCTAGTTCTAGTCTTCCTCTCACCAATCATAACAACATGTCTACCTCAGCTTCAGGCACCCAGGTTCAATCCCCTTTTCTGGCGCTGTCTGTGTGGAGATTGCATGTTCTCCCTGTGAGCGCATGGGTTTCCCCCTGGGGGCTCCGGTTTCCTCTCACATCCCACAGAAGTGCATTTTGGTAGGTTAATTGGTTAAAGGTTTGAATCTGGGGAGAATTGATGGGAGTGGGTTACAGAGCAATTTAGTAAGGGATGTGATTGCCCTGTAAATCAGTATAGACTGTATGGGTGAATGGCCTTGTAGCTTGTAAGCAAGGAAGGATAATATGGATTGTGAATTGTTATTGACAGTGGGGATCGAGGATTCACCCCCAGCTGCTCCAATCCGGAAATGAGTTGGCTAAGGGGATTAAATGTAACTGATCCAGGTTTGCTGACAGACTTTAACAGACAGGAAGCAATGTGAGTTGATGAGAGGAAGAGAATGGGCTTCAGGGAATCTGTCCAAGCTGTAAGAGTGGGTGGGAGCCTGGCTGATAGAGTATAATGTGGAAACTATGAAGTCATCCACTTTGGTTCACAAACCAGAGAAATTGTAAACTGTTTAATGGTTGGATAACGAGGATATTCGATGGAAATTGGCTGTGTTTATAGAAAAGCCTCTGAAGGCCAATGTGAAATGCAACAAGTGATTTCTGAAGGTATATAGGATGTTTGCCTTAATTACAAGAGGATTTGAGTTGAGAAGTAAAGACTTCTTGCATCAATTGGCCAGGGCTAAGATGGTACCTGGAGTATTGCGAGCAGTTTTCTCTCCTTGCCTGAGAAAGGATGTTCTTGCCATAGTAGGGGTGGCATGCAGATTCACCAGGCTGTGCTTACCCTCCGGAACAACCGAGAAGTCCATGACTGTATCTTCTGGAGTTTAGAAGAATGAGAGTCTTGGAGTCCTATAAAACAGAACAGGCCCTTCGGTCCATCTCCCCATGCAACTGTTGGCATTCTGGGCTTGTCCCATTTGCCTGTATTTAGTCCATCTCCTTCTCAACCCTTCCTACCCATATATCTGTCCAAATACTTTCAAATATCTTCATTGTACATGGAGCTTCATTGTAGTTTCTTCTGGATGTGGACTATCTTGCCCCACTTGTACCTTATCCCTTTCACCTCAACCTACACCCTCTAGTCTCGACTCATCTACTCTGGGGGAAAAGACTGAGCTCATGATCTCATGACCCTCTATAAGATGACCTCATTGGCTCCTGCAAGGCTGCACAAGGGGATTGTGGGGAGATTATGGGTGGTATGGATAGTTTAGTGGTTAGTGCAATGCTGTTTCAGGGCCAGTGATCAGGTTTGAATCCTGCACTGTCTGTAAGGAGTTTGTACGTTCACCCTGTTTCTGTGAGGGATTTCCCTGGGGTCTCCAGATTCCTCCCACCCTGTAATTGGGCAGCTCAGAAGGAATTGGTTTCTACTGGGCTGAAAATACTTTAATTTAAAAGAATCAGAACCAAAATCAGTATTTATTGTCATGAACATGTCACGAAATTCATTGTTTTACAGCAGGTCACAGTGCAAACATTGCTATAAATTACATTTGAAAACTAAATAAATAAATAGTGCAAGAAAATAGGAGGAAGAGAGGCAGTGCCTAATGTTCATTGTCCATTCAGGAGTCTGGTGAGGGGACGGGGGAGGGGGAAGAAGCCGTCCTTGTGCTGCTGGGAGCTTATCTTCAGGCTTCTGCACCTTTCCTGATGGTAGCAGAGTGAAGAGGGCACGGCCTGAGTGGTGGGGGTCCTTGAGGATAGAGGCTGCGTTCCTTGCCTCAGGTAGACCCAGGGTAAACAAGATCTTTGCAGGTGCTGGCAACTCAGACCGTGTTTGTGGAAAGCAAAAGACGGCGTTTCCTAACGAAAGGCCAACCACTCTAAACTGAGATGAGTGGAATTTCTTACGATCAGTAGATCTTTGGAATTACCTGAGGAAGGTGGAGGCTTCATCACTGTGGACATTCACACCAAGATGGGTAGATTGGTCGACAGGAAGGGCAGTAGACACAGGGGCTAATGCTGGGGAATGGTGCTGGGGTTGATTGCCCCGGATCTTACATAGATGCAGCAGTTGGAGGGAGGCAGAGCCTCTCTCTGCTCCCGTGTCTCCTGTTTTGGGGCAGTATGGTCGGTGTTGTGGTTAGTGCAACATTGTTACAGCGCCAGCGATCAGGACCGGGGTTTAAATTCTGTTCTGTCTATGATGAGCTTGTATATTCTCCTCGTGTCTGCGTGGGTTTCTGCTGGGGGCTCCAGTTTCCTCCCATACTTCAAAACCCTACAGGGGTGTAGGTCAATAGGCTGTAATTTGGGGGGCACAGACTGGAGACTGGAGGGCTGAAAGGGCCATTACTGTACTGTATGTCTACATTTAAATTAAAAATGAAGGTGAATCCTCTGCGATGCTTTGCTCCAGCTCTGTGGCATTTGAGGGTGGTGAAATTGCACTTGCTGAACGTGACCCAGCCTTCCATTACTTCCAGTCAGCTCCAGCACAGCCAATGGGACGCCTGGGATCCCGGTCAGTTCCAGCAAAGTCGGTGGGACACCTGGATCCCGGTCAGCTCCAGCACAGCCACTGGGATGCCTGGGATCCCGGTCAGCTCCAGCACAGCCAGTGGGACACCTGGGATCCCAGTCAGTTCCAGCAAAGTCAGTGGGACGCCTGGGACCCCGGTCAGCTACATCAAAGTCAGTGGGACGCCTTGGATCCCATTCAGCTCCAGCAAAGCCAGTGGGACGGCTGGGATCCCGGTCATTCCAGCACAGCCAGTGGGACACCTGAGATCCTGGTTAGCACCAGGACAGCCAGTGGGATGCCTGGGACCCCGGTCAGCTCCAGCAAAGTCAGAGGGAGGCCTGGGATCCCATTCACCTTCAGCACAGCCAATGGGATGCCTGGGATCCCAGTCACTTCCAGCACAGCCAGTGGGACATCTGGGATCCCGGTCAGGTCCAGCACAGTCAGTGGGCCGCATGGGATCCCATTCAGCTTAAGCACAGCCAGTGGGACGCCTGGGTTCTCATTCAGCACAGCCAGTGGAACTCATGGGATCCCATTCAACTCAAGCAGTGCCAGTGGAACGCCTCGGATACAAGTCAGCTCCAGCACACCCAGTGGGACTTCTGGGATCCTGATCAACTCCAGCACAGTCAGAGAGATGTCTGGGATCCCAGTCAGCTCCAGCACAACTAGTGGGATGCCTGGGATCTTCTTCAGCTCCAGCACAGCCAATGGGACGCCTGCGATCACGGTCAATGCCAGCACAGCCAGTGGGATGCCTGGGATCCTGGTCAGCACCAGCGCAGCCAGTGGGACGTCTTGGATCCCAGTCATCTTCAGCACAACTAGTGGGATGCCTGGGATCTTCTTCCGCTCCAGCACAGCCAGTGGGATGCCTGGGACACGGTCAATTCTAGCACAGCCAGTGGGATGCCTGGGATCCCGGTCTGCTCCAGCACAACTAGTGGGATGCCTGGGATCTTCTTCAGCTCCAGCACAGCCAATGGGACGCCTGCGATCACGGTCAATGCCAGCACAGCCAGTGGGACACCTGGGATCCTGGTCAGCACCAGTGCAGCTAGTGGGACATCTGGGATCCCAGTCATCTCCAGCACAGCCAGTGGGATGCCTGGTATCCCAGTCAGTTCAAGCACACCCAGTGGGATGCCTGGGATCCCAGTCAGCTCCAGCACAGCCAGTGGGACTCCTGGGATCCTAGTCAGTTCCAGCACAGCCAGTGGGACGTCTGGGATCCTGGTCAGCACCAGCAGAGCCAATGGGACGTCTGGGATCCCGGTCAGCTCCAGCACAGCCAGTGGGACATCTGGGATCCCGGTCAGCTCCAGCACAGCCAGTGGGACACCTGGGATCCCGGTGAGCTCCAGCAGAGCTACTGGAACACCTGGGATCCAGGTCAGCTCCTGGACAGCCAGTGGGACACCTGGGATCCTGGTCAGCTCCAGCACAGCCAGTGGGACTCCTGGGATCCCGGTCAGCTCCAGCACAGCCAGTGGGACACCTGGGATCCCGGTCAGCTCCAGCACAGCCAGTGGGACACCTGGGATCCCGGTCAGCTCCAGCAGAGCCAGTGGGTCTCCTGGGATCCCGGTCAGCTCCAGCAGAGCCAGTGGGTCTCCTGGGATCCCGGTCAGCTCCAGCAGAGCCAGTGGGACACCTGGGATCCCGGTCAGCACCAGCACAGCCAGTGGGTCTGCTGGGATCCTGGTCAGCTCCAGCAGAGCTGTGATCAGGATGAAATACTAAAGCCAATGTTTTTTGAATTTTTTAGTTATGATTTTCCAGACATAAACTCAAACTGTGCCCAATGTGTTTAGTGTCAATGTTAACAGCATCGACTACAGATTACAATTATCAGTTTTACACAAAGTTTTCTGCCTAGTTCAAGCTCTTTTTGTTCCCCTCCCTCCCCAACCCCCAACACCCTCAACATTTCACCATTAACCAACCACGGTTACACATGACTTTCAAGAGAGTCACAACAAAAGTATAAAACATATATCAGGGTTTATTGGTCTTGTCACGACCCAGCGGCCAGAGGTCAGGCTGTTTTCTTCTCAACTTTTCCTGGATGGGATGGAGCTCCCCTAACCCCCCCCCCCCACTGATTTAGGGGTAGATGTGGGAGGTAGGGCTGTGAGGTGTGATGTTCCACTCTATAATCATGCTCCTATGGAATTTGAGTATAATTGCCAGATTTTCAAAAAATTGTTCTACTTTAGTCTTAAATTGTAAGTGATGTTCTCCGGGGAACACAGCTTTACATTTCCGTGTTCCAGCAAGCGATGCTCAGTCTGGAGTCTGATTTCCAGGTGGCCGCTCGGCACTTCCTGGCCACTGCCAATGCTATCGTTACAAATTGGATTTGGAATTTGAACAGGTTCATTTTAAGCCTTGTGTCCATGATGTTTCCCCAACAGCAACGACTCTGGGTCCTGTGGGATTTCTTCACCTATGATTTTTTCTATGAGTCGGCTTAGTTCCACCCAGAAGGGTGTCACCTTGGCATGTGTCCAGGTTGTGTGCAGAATGGTTCCTGTCTCAATGCCACATTGTCTCAATGCCACATCTGAAGCATTGGTCTGACAATTCTGGTTTAGATCTGTTCAATTTTTTGTGGCATCAGGTACAGCTGGTGTAGAAAGTTGTATTGTAACAGTCTGTACTACACATTAACAATTGTAGTCATTCTGATCTGATACAGGTTGGACCAGCACCGCTCATCAATTGTCATTCCTAAGTCCAACTCCCAACTCAACTCTGCCCTTGATTTGTGAAGGCCTGGTTCAGGTCCTTCTGCATGGATCAAGAAATATATTGTGTTCTCCCTTTGAATCATGGCCTCTACATCACTGCAGGTTGATAGAGCCATTGTTGGACCTAATTTTCCTGCTGGAAAGATCTTATCTGAAGGTAGCCTGAGTTGTTTGAATGATATTAGCTGCCCCCGCTCGTAACAGTCTTCTACACATCTGACCCAATTACGATGCCAGGTGTCTAGGATCTTGTTCGACCGTCATTGGATTTAATCTATTGGGGACAGCCCCACTTTGATTCCTAGATATTGGTTAATTTTATTCCAAATGAAGATAATTTGTTTTAGTATAGGGCTGTCTGTTTTCCCAGATAACAATTTAACATTTCATTTATAAATAAAGTCCTCCTCTAACTTCTCACCTATCCCGTGCAGGTCAATTTGTGCCCAGGATTTGTCCCCCTTCAAAGAGTGAGACGATGTATCTCGACTGGTGTTCCCAATAGTATTTCTTGAAGTCTGGCATTCATAATCCACCCAGACTGTTATCCCAGGTCAATTTTTCCATAAAAACCCTGGCTACCTTTACATTCCATAGAAATGTCCTTATTCTTGAGAGCAAATTTTGAAAGAATCACCGGGACAACGCCGTGGGCAGAGTCTGGAAGATGGATTGAAGTCTCAGCAACACATTCATTTTAACACAGCTGACCCTGCCCACTAAAGTTACAGGCAGAGACATCCATCTATTTAAATCCTCCTCAATTCTCCCAAGCAAGGCAGCATAATTTAGTTTATCTAAATTATTCAAGTTATTGTCTATTCTGACTCCTGGATATTTAATCCCATTTTGTGGCCACTTTAAATAACTGTTTTCTTGATATGCCCTTAGTAAGTGGCATAATTTCACTCATGTCCCAATTGACCTTATAGCTGGAGATCTCCCCATAGTCCTCCAGAGTAGAGTGCAGCTTGGACAACGAGTTTGCTGGGTCTGTCAGATATATCAGTACTTCATCAGCAAATAAATTGATTTTATGTTCTTCCTGGCCTGCTCTAAAATCCTTGATGTCTGGATCCTGGTGAATGGCTTTGGCCAGTGGCTCCATGGCCAGTACGAACAGGGCTGAAGATAGTGGGAACCTTTGTTTACTTGATCTTGTCAGTGGGAAAGCTGGAGAAATTTGACCATTGGTCACAACTTTAGCCTTGGGGACATGGTACAGTGCCCTTATCCAATTTATAAAAGTTGGGCTAACCGCAACTTTTCCAGCACTTCGAATAAAAAATCCCACTCCAGTCAGTCAAATGCCTTTTCTGCATCCAGGGCCATGGCCAATCCCCTTTCATTTCTGGTTTGCACCAGATGCATTATACTCATGTCTGCCAATGTTATCCGCTGCCTGAATTTTTGGCACAAATCCACTTGGTCTTTGCTTATTAGTTTAGGCAAATTTTTCGCCATTCTATTTGCCAGGGCTTTGGCCAGTATCTTATAGTTTGTTTTGAACAGTGAAATGGTCGAGAAGAAGATGGCATTAGCAGATCATTGTCTTTGAAAAGGATTTCAGGAGGGTCTGGGTCTCCATTGCATTGTCCACCACCTCCATATAGAGAGGCATCAATAAATCCTTAAATTCCTTATAAAACTCAGGTGGAAACACATCCTCCCCTGGAGACTTGTTAGTCTGAAGTGAATTCAATGCCTTCCCAATCTCTTCTTCCATAAAGGGAAGATCTATCCCTTCCTGTTCTTCTGGGTCTAAATTTGGTAACTCTAATTTAAACAGGAAGTTGCTGCCTTTATCAGACCCCCTGTCAATTCTGATATATATAAACCCTCAGAATTCCCTGAAGGTTTCTTTAATCTCATACTGCAGCCATTGTCCACAATAATCCCACAAAGTACAAGGCGAAAAGAACCAAGGCGATGACATTTGACAAATAATATTAGTGCAGGGTTAGTAACAGGAGGTGCAGAGGAGCGACAGCTAATAGCCTGAGGACAAAATAAGTCTGAAATGTATGTCTCCCACGGTGGGGAGCTCCCTCACTGCCCCTCCCACAGTGGGGAGCTCTCTCACTGCCCCTCCCACATTGGGGAGCTCCCTCTGCCCCTCCTGTGGGGAGCTCCCTCACTGTCCCTCCCAAAGTGGGGAGCTCCCTCTGCCCCTCCCAAGGTGGGGAACTCCCTCACTTCCCCCCAAGGTGGGTAGCTCCCTCACTGCCCCTCCCAAGGTGGGGAGCTCCCTCACTGCCCCTCCCATGGTGGGGAGCTCCCTCACCACCCCTCCCACGGTACTGCCCTCTCGCTGACAGGGTGGGGGTTTTTCGCTTGCTGTCTGTTCATGTTCGGCTTGTTTATTGTCCTGGGATGGTTCTGTGAACACTCCAGTGATCATACTTGTACAGAGAACCAGTACGACCCTGTGCAGAGTGTTAGAGTGGAGGTCTGGGAGTGTGGAGCATTGTAAAGTGTGAGACGAGTTGATGTTCTGGAAGCAGCCCACAATAAGTCACCGTGCCTCCTCCTTCAGTCGAACCATTTCCTGCCTGCAGTCAAGATGGGGCCGGTTCTCTCAGTTGCTTTGTGAGTTTAACTGTTGAAACAGCGGAAATGACAACCAGATGGTCAGGCTGCAGTTTATTTAACCTCTGTCAAGGCTCTTTGTTGAGCAGGCAGCTGCTCTGTGTGAAGTGATGGTCTCCAGTGAAGGGCTGATGCTCACCCTCCAACACATTCACATCTCTCTGTCCTTAAAGGAGACCATTCCTGCACAGTCTCCTCATAGAATTGAACCACAATCTATCACTTTGCATTTAATTCCCCTGGCAATACTCACCACATCCTGCTAGTTCCCCTATTTACTTGCTGGTGTGGAACACATGCCTTTTGTGAACCAAGATTTAAGATTTCTTTATATAAATACAGCGCCCCACGTTTGTTCACATGTTTGCCCGTGATAAATAGGGGAACCAGCAGTCTGATGCTTGTACCAGCAGGAAAAGGGAAACAAAAGAAATGTGTCTGGACTCCCCACCACCTCCAATGTCACTGCTTCCAGTTCCCTCCCCACCCCTGTAACCTCCGTAGCTCATGGACTCCTGAGTGTTCCAGTGGTGACCCCGGGCTCCAGGTGCCTCTCAGCCTTGGCTCTGGACTGAAGCGATCCTTCGGGAACCCTCATGAATCCTGGTCCTGATCCCTGGTTCCCACAAGCCAGTTTCCAGCAGCCCACATGATCTAGTGCTTGTCCTCTACTGCTGAGCCCCATCCTTGTCAGCTGCTGTGGTCTCCTAACCTGCAGGGTCCTCTCCCAGGCTTATCCCTCTGGCAGGGTGGAGGCAGGGGGGTTTCTCCCACTTTGGAGCCCTGCACCCGGACCGCTGATTCCACAAGATCTAGGTTGACGAACATGGGCAGTACCATCGTGGGCATTTTTGGGGGAAAAAAATGGTTCCACGTCGAAAGCTTGTCCAGGAGGTTAGCTAACAGAATCCAGGGCAAGTTAGCCAGTTGGGTACAGAATTGGCTTGATGGAAGGTCTACTGTTGTACCCAAGCAAAGATCTGGACCTGCTGTAATTCGTCTACGTCACAATCGCTCCACACCAGATGCAATATCACTGGCTTTCCATTCAACTCTTGATCATCTCGAAAAACAGCAATTCACACAGACAGCTGCTCTTATCGACTACAGCTCGGCCTTCAACCCCATTATTCCCTCAGTGCTGGTCAACAAGCTCCAAACTCTGGGCTTCTGTACCCACCCCCACCCCTCCCCCTCACCTTGACTTCCTCATTGGACGACCACAGCCGGTATAAATTGGAAACAACATCTCCTCACTGATTACCAGCACAGGCGCATCCCAAGGATGCGTGCTTAGCCCACTGCTCTGCCCATTATACACCCTTGACTGTGTGGCCAGGCACAATTCCAATGACATCTTCAAACATGCCAATGACACCACGGTGGTTGGCAGATTCACAAATGGCAATGAGGAAATATAAAGGAGGGAAATAGATCAGCTCGTTGAATGGTGTCATGACAACAACCTTGTGCTCAATGTCAGCAAAACTAAGGAGATGATTATGGACTTCAGGAGGATGTCAGGGGAACCCGACCCAGTCCTCATCAAAGGCTCAGAAGTGGACAGGGTCAAGTACTTCAAATTCCTGGGTGTCAACATCTGAGGATCTGTCCTGGAGCCTCCATGGAGATACAATCATGAAGAAGGCTCGTCAGTGGCTATACTTTGTGAGGGTGTCTGAGGAGATTTGGTTTGTCACTGAAGACTCTCAAAAACTTCTACAGGTATCCCGTGGAGAGCATTCTGGCTGGTTGCATCACCGTCTGGTATGGAGGCGCCAACTCTCAAGACAAGAATAAACTCCAGAGGGTTGTTAACTCAGCCTGCGACATCACAGGCACCAGACTTCACTCCATCGAGGACATTGACATGAGGCGGTGTCTTAGAAAAGCAGCTTCTATTCTCAAGGACCACCCCCCTCTCCTACCACCCAGGCCATGCCCTCTTCACTCTGCTACCATTGGGAAGATGGAAGAAGAACGTGAAAACGGGCACCCAGCGGCACAAGGACAGCTTCTTCCCCTCCGCCATCTGATTCTTGAACAGACAATGAAACAAACATGGCCTCACTTTGACTTTTCGTGGACTATTTTTATTTATTGTTGTAAGGGAGTTTATATGAATGTTTTCCCTGTGATGCTGCTACAAAACAACAAATTTTGTGACTTGTTTACGATAATAAGTTCTGATTCTGTCATTCATATTAACCATCTGGGTGAGAATGTAAGGGGCATGGTCAGTAAGTTTGTTGATGACACCAAAATTGATGTTATAGGAGACAATGAGGAAGGTTATCTGATTACAACAGGATCTGGATCAACTGAATCAATGATCTAAGGATGGAGGTCAGAGTATAATTTGGATTATGTGTCGCATCTTGCGAAGTCAAATCAGGCCAGGATTTGCACAGTAAAAGGCAGGGCCCTGGGGAACATTGTAGAACACGTTTGGACCTGTAGGCCTATTGTTCCCTGAAAGGGGCAGCATCAGTAGGCAGGGTGATGAAGGTGTACGGTGGCGCTTACCTTCACCACTGGCCCAGATGTAATGAAGGCCACGTTTGGAACACTGAGCTCAGTTCCAGTCAGCAGGGCAGAGAACGATGTCATGGAACTGGATGATTCCTGAATGAACAATGAACCACTGACACTACCTTTCCAAGGGGATGGGTTCTAAAACTAGAGCATAGGTTTAAGGTGCAAGGGGAAAGATTTCAAATGACCCGAGGGGCACCTTCTTCACACAGAGAGTAGTGGGTAAATGGAAAGAGCAGCTAGAGGAACTGGTAGAGGTGCAAACAATTACATTTAAAACACATTTGGCAGGTACACAATAGGAAAGGTTTGAAGGGATATAGGCCCAATGCAGGCAAATGGGGTGTTTAAATCTATCAGGCCCGGAAGATTGAGGAGGGTGGGCAGATACCTTGTGGAGTTTAGAAAATGAGGAGCAAGGTTGGAGATGCAGATGTCATCTTTATTGAAATTAAGAAATACATATTTTTCAATAAAAGAATCATCGTCTACAAGATTCTGAGAGGCATAGACAGGGTGGACGGCCAGCACCTGTTTCCCAGGGCAGGATCAGCAAACACCAGAGGACATGTGTACAAAGTGAAGGGAGGGAAGTTTAGGGGAGACATCAGGGTTAAGTTTTTATACACAGAGTTGTGGGGGCCTGGAATGCATTGCCAGGGATGGTGGTGGAGGTTGGAACATTGGGGGCATTTAAGAGACTCTTAGACCTGCACATTGATGGAAGAAAAATAGAGGGTTATGGGGTGGGGAGGGGTTTGTATTTTTTTAAGGAATATATGGGTTGGCACAACCTCAAGGGCCGAAGGGCCTGTACTGTACTGTTCTGTGTTTTAAAAAGATACAGTTGGTGAAAAATTGAAATAAGATCTGAAAATGCTGGAAACTCAGCAGGCTCTGGTCGAAAACACAACAATCCTGACTGCTTCAGTCTGACTCTAGTTCTGCCCCAGAGACACTGATGAGTGGAAATTTTCTGCTTTTACTGAGAGTAGGATTTTTGTCAACGAATTTAAACGAGATCCATGGAACAGTTTGACTGTATGACATGCCTCAGGAGAGCAAATATGTCTCAGACTGAAAGCTGTTGGGGGAAAACTTTGCAGAAGTTTCCCACAAATTATAGTTGAGAAGACTATCCAACTTCCTGAAAGACGTGACCTTTCCTTCCCAGAACAGTTCTCACTGCAGGAAGTGAAGCAATTCCTTGTAACCCATGGAACAGAGCAAAGCAAGATCCCACAATGATCAAAGAGAACCAAGTGACTAGGAGCTAAAATGGTGTCATCTGTGGAGTGGCAGTACTAAGGGAATGTCCATGTCCAAAAGTCTATAAGACATTCAGCCCATCGAGTCTGCCCCATCATTTAATCATGAGCGGATCCATTTTCCCACTCAGCCCCACTACCCCTGGCTAATCCAGTACCTGTCAATCTCTGCCTGAAATGCATCCAATGACCCGGCCTCCACAACCACCCGTGGCATCAAATTCCACAGATTCACCCCCATCTGGCTGCAGAAATTCCTCCACATCTCTGTTCTAAGTAGTGTAGCCGACCACTACAAAGAAACACACACACACACACACACTCAGAGTGTGCTCAGGTTAAGCTCACTCCTTTATTAGGGCTGGAAAGGCTGCTTTTATACTATTCAAGTTATTGACTGAGTCATCCATATGAATGACAATAGCGGGCGGGAACAGCCATGCATATGAATGCCCTTCTTCCCCAGTCGTTTCTGCTTGACCAACGCTATTTTAGGGCTGTTGGTCTGATGCTGCTCCAGCTTCTACCCTTGCTGGTTCGTTGTCCTGGGAGTCACTTTAGCGATCTCTCTCCGCAGTTGTGGGCCACCACAGTAGATGCCCTTAATCCTGAAGTTGTTCCCTCTTGTCTTAGACTCTCCAACCGTGGGAAACAACCTTTCTACATCCACTCTGTCCATGCCTTTTAACATTCAAAATGTTTAAATCAGATCCCCCCTCATTCTCTTAAATTCCAATGAATACAGGCCAAGAGTTGTTAAACGCTCCTCATATGATAACCCTTTCTATTCTCTTGAAGTGAACCCCACTATTGCATTTGCCTTCTTCACCACTGACTCAACCTGCAAGTTTACCTTCAGGCCGTCCTGCACAAGGACTCCCAGGTCTTTTTGCATCTGGCTCTTTTCAATTTTCTCTCCATTTAGAAAATAGTCTACCTGTTTATTTCTTTTCATTTATATCATTTGCTACTTTTCTGTCCATTCTCCTCATCTGTCCAAGTCCTTCTGCAACCTCTGTGTTTCCTCAACACTCCCTGCTCCTCCATTTCCTTTCATATAATTTGTAAACTTGGCCACAAACCCATTCATTTCACAATCCAAATCATTAATATACAAGGTAAAAATAAACAGCCCCAACACTGACCCCCCCCCCCCCGTGGAACTGGCAGCCAATCAGAATATTTCAGATTTCTTGTCATAATACATACATGACATCACATACAACCCTGAGATTCTTTTATTGTGGACCAGGTTTTTCCACTATTGGTCGTGCAAAAAATGTAACACATGGACTGTATATTAGATAAATAAATCAATAACGTGGAAAGTAAGAGTCCTTAAATGAGTCCCTGATTGAGTTTGTGGTTGAGGAATCTGATGGTGGAGGGGGAGTAGCTGTTCCTGAACCTGCTGGTGCGAGTCTTGTGGCACCGAGACCTCTTTCCCGATGGCAGCAGCGAGAACAAAGCGAGTGCTGGGTGGGGTGGATCCTTGATGATCGCAGCTGCTCTCTGACAGCAGCGTTCCCTGTAGATGTTCTCAATAGTAGGGAGGGTTTTGCCTGTGATGTCCTTGGGATCACAGTGTCCACTACCTTTTCGAGGGATTTACACTCAAGGTTATTGATGTCCCCAAACCAGACTGTGATGCAGCCGGTCAGCACACTTCCCACTACATATCTTTAGAAATTTGTCAGGGTTTCTGGTGTCATATCAAATTACTCTTATCACTTACTTACAAGATGTGTATGTTAATATGTGGAGTTTAAAGGTCTTAATATAGGGTTTGAGTCACAGTTTTCTGTTTTCCTGCTTCCTGAGTCATGACATATGTGCATCTGTTCTGCGACTCGGCTGTAACACGGTATGACATCTTGGACCCCAACTACCACATTCTAATGAGATTTTACTGTAATTCTACATATCAATCCACACTCTAAGCTTGTCTGCCTTTCCTACAACACTCCTTGCATTGATGCACCTGAGAACATGTCCACCACGTACAACCCGTCAACTTCTAATGGTACATGCAATCTTCACATCACCTTTTCCCTCTCCATTCCTCCATCTGCTCTGACTCTCTGGTTCCCCTCCCCCTGCAGATCTCATTTAAACCCTGCTTCCTTTATTTCCTTAATTATCTAAGACTGGCTCTCCCACCCATATTCTCCTTCCGTTAACTAGGATATAATTTGGTTGAGCACCATGAAAAATCTCTTTGAAAGTCTTTCACTGTTCCTCACCCGTCCCTGCATCCAGTCTACATTTGTAGATGGCATTTGAATTGTGCCTGGCCACACAGTGATGGGTGTCGGGCAGTGGGCTAACCACTGGCTGGTCTAACGATTAGGATCAAGTTGCGGAGGCCCAGGTTTTAGAGCTTGTTGACCAGTACTGAGGGTATGGTGGTGTTGAAGGCTGACCTGCAGTCGATAAAGAGTAGCCTGATGTATGTGTGGCTGTTTCTGAGGTGATCCAGAGCTGAGTGGAGAGCCAGCGATATTGCATCTGCTGTGGAGCGATTGTGGCGATACGCACATTACAGTGGGTCCAGATCTTTACTTGGATTCCAATTAATTCTCAAAGCAGTGTATCAAAGTAGATGTTAGTGCTACTGGGGCAATAGTCGTTGAGGGTTAGGGTTAGAGTCGTTTCGGCCCACAAGTCTGTGCTGCCCAATTCACACTCAATTAACCTACAGCCCAGTACGTGTTTTTTTGAAGGGTGGGAGGAAATCAGAGGGCCCCGGGGAAAACCCATGCAGACATGGTGAGATCCCACAAACTCCTTACAGACAGTGCAGGATTCAAACCCAGGTCCAGTCCTGATTGCTGTGCTGTAAAGGCGTGTGCTGACAGCTACGCCAACCTTGCTGGCCTTCTCTGCTCTTCTGGGCACCGGGATGATTGATGCTTTTTTTGAAGCAGGTGGGAACCTCTGACTGCAGTAACAAGAGGTTGAACACTCTGTGAACACTCCGGCTAGTTGGTTGGCGTGGATTTTCACTACCCTGCCTGGTACGTCATCAGGGGCTGATGCCTTGCCAGCGTTCACCTCTTGAAGGATGTTCTGTGTTGGCCTCAGAGACAGATAGCACATGGTTTGCAGCTTCTGCAGGGATTCTCACTGGTACCGTTGAATTCTCCACTTCAAAGCGAGCATAAAAGGTGTTCTGTAATGTGTGATGTTCCTCTCAGAGTGAACGCTGAAATCGCACTTGCCTTCCTTACTACTGACTCATTGTTCAGGTGGACCTTCAGGGAATCCCACACCATGAATGACGTCCTGTTGGACCTCTGCTTTCTGAATTCTCTCCCTATTTTGAATATAATCTACTTTTAAATATATATTTAGTCATGGAGCCATGTAGCATACAACAGGCCCTTCAGCCCATCTAGCCCAAGCCAGTCAGACTGGTACTTGGTTCGTATCCCCCCCAAACCCCTCATCCATAAATTTATCTAAATGTGATCGGGCCTGCGTCTACTCTTTCCCATGGCAGCTCATTCCAGATGTGGACATCTCTCTGAGTGGGAAAAAATTCCTGTCAGTTCCCTCATAAATCTTCCTTTTACCTTCAACCTCTGGCCCCTCCTTCAAAGATTATCTAACAGGGGAAATTTTCTTTGTTTATTGCCTGGGCCACTGTAAAATGATTATTTTGTGGCTTAACCAGATGGATTCAACATTCTGCTCATACAATCTGTGTCAACTCTTACTAGTGCCCTGATCTCATCCTTAATTAAGCAGCGACCCCAGTTGCCGACCTTCCTGCCTGTCCTTCCTTAAGACACCGCCCCCTTCTACCCAGTGAACTTTCAGAATCTGGTCACCCCTGGGCCATTTCCATTCCGCTTTTCCTTTCTCTTTTCTAACTTTGCATTGTTCCCTCTGTCTTTCTGCTAGGATTCCTATCCCACCCTCTCATATTAAATTAAACCCTCCCGAAAAGCGCTAACAAATAATCCCCCAGAAACATTAATCCCGGTCCTGCCCAGGTGGAGACCATCCAGTTTGTGCAGGTCCCACCTCCTCAACAACTGGTTCCATTGAAACCTTTGTCCTGCACCACTGCTCAGGCCATGTATGCAATCCCTCTGACTGGCATGTGGAACATCCTACTTTTGTGTAGCTCTCTTCATCTGCCTTGAACTAGAAGATCAACTGGGAAAGTGGACAGCAGGATAGAGGATGGAATTTAACTTGGACAAGTGCGAGTTAAACCAGGGCAAGACGATATGGTAAATGGGAGGGCCTTGGGGAGTGCTGTAGAAAAGAGAATTGTTGGAGTCCAAATCATTCCCTGAAAGTGGTAACAGAAGTAGATCGGTTAAAGAAGGCATCTGGTTGGACAAAGCGTTGAGTGTGAAAGAGTATAAAACCAAGTCCTATGCACAGTTCTGTCACCACACTGCAGGAAAGATGCATTGAGGCGAGATTGGGTGCAGAGGAGAATCACAAGAATTTTGTATGGCTGGATGATTCCATTTATTGGGTAGGCGAGGTCTGTTATCTCTATAGCAACAGATGGTGAGATTTGACAAGAAAGATATAGAATTCTGGGAGATGGGAGCTAGTCAGAGTCTGTGGATGAGTATAAAACTAGAGGGCACAGGTTTAAGGTTTAAATGGGATCTAAATTTAAATTACAGCATGGCCCTTCTGGCCACAAGTCAGTGTCTCCCAATTGTACCCAATTAACCTCCAACCCCAATATGTTGTGAAGAGTGGGAGGAAACCCATGCTGTCACGTGAGAACATACAAACTCCTTGCAGATAGAGCTGGATTCAAACCCAGGTCACTGGGCCTGTAACAGCGTTTTGCTAACAGTAGACATGGTGGGCCAAAGTGTCTGTGCTGTAGATATCTAAGATTGATGCGTGAGAGTGGGTCCTTTAAGGACTTGGAAGGATTTGATAGGTTCGGGCTCCCATGTCGGGGTTGTGGGGTAGAGGAAGAGACCAGATCTTGAGGCTGTCTAGGTCAAACAATTTGGTCAATTCCATGAGGAATACAGGGAAGACTGTCAGCTGAGACTTGGGGTTGGCAGGAAATTCTGAGATTCACTTCACACAAAGAGAAGCCAGGAGAAGCAGAAAGAGGAGAACTGGAGAAGCAGCAGAGGTGGAGAGGGGTGGTGGTGAAGTTTCAAGGGGAAGACCAACCTCCTCCAGTCTGCAGGAAGAAGCGAGAGAGAGGGCCTTATTTTCATTTCCAAGCACAAACCAGGAAACAAGCTGGAGGACATGGATGTTCCCCTGGGATGGGGGAAACTGAAATGATCCCAGCTGGACCATCACCAATGCCTGTGCATTTGATGTTCTTCAAGAACCGGAAGTTTGCAGTCTTCCCCCTTTCACTTCCTGTTTTTCACTCTGTATCCTCTCCAACTGCTTCCTCAGAGTGGCAGCTGCCAGTGACCCACCCGATTCAGCCACAAGGACAAGGCAAGCAGGAGGGGATGATTGGAAATTAATATGCAGAGACATGAGGGAATTCAACAGGAAAGGTAGAGAGGGAGGCTTGCACTCCTAATTCAGGATGAGATCAGGCATGATTCAGGTGTGGGATCCTCTGTATACATTTACATATGGCGATAGTGATTGGCTGAGAGCTGTAGCCATGCCCACTGGCCAGGTCATAAGGTGCTGCACCTAACCAGATCCAGGTCAGACTGGACTATGCTCCAGACTTTTGGACTTGTAGATTCAAATCAAGGCTTTTATTAACAAAAGACTGGAGCTATGGGGAGAGCATGAGGCAGTGGAATCAGTGTGGGGACCAACACAGGGCTGTGGGGAGAGCATGGGGCAGTGGGATCAGTGTGGGGACAGCCCGTGCCGGCCGCCCCAGCCCTGACAGCCCGAAGGGACAGGAGCCGGAATGTGCTCCAACACCTCCCATGCAGCTGACCCTTTCAGTTGGCCAGCACTGCGCTTTCAGCGCTGCCACCTGAGTGACCATTCCAGAGGTCTGAGTCCACTTCTGCAGGCACATTCTTAGTGGAGAATACGAATGAAAGCAGCTATTAAGAGACTCTTAAATACCCCTAATGTTCCAGCCTCCACAACCATCCCTGGCAAGGCATTCTAGGCCCCCACACTGTCTCCCCCAAACATCCCTCCCTTTACTTTGTACACACATCCTCTGCTGTTTGCTGATCCTGCCCTGGGAAACAGGAGCTGGATGTCCACCCTGTCTATGCCTCTCATAATCTTGCAGACCTCTATCAAGTCTCCTCTCATCCTTCTATGCTCCGAAGAGAAAAGTCCCAGCTCTGCTAATCTTGCCTCATTAGACACGTCTCCAGAATGGAGGACCATCGCCTTCCCAAGATCGTGTTATATGGCGAGCTCTCCACTGGCCACCGTGACAGAGGTGCACCAAAGAAAAGGTACAAGGACTGCCTAAAGAAATCTCTTGGTGCCTGCCACATTGACCACCGCCAGTGGGCTGATATCGCCTCAAACCATGCATCTTGGCGCCTCACAGTTTGGCGGGCAGCAACCTCCTTTGAAGAAGACCGCAGAGCCCACCTCACTGACAAAAGGCAAAGGAGGAAAAACCCAACACCCAACCCCAACCAACCAGTTTTGCAGCCGCTGCAACCGTGTCTGCCTGTCCCGCATCGGACTTGTCAGCCACAAATGAGCCTGCAGCTGACGTGGACTTTTTTACCCCCTCCATAAATCTTCGTCCGCGAAGCCAAGCCAAAGAAGAAGAGACTTGTTTTCCAGTCCAGGCAACATCCTGGTAAATCTCCTCTGCCCCTTCTCCACAGCTTCCACATCCTTCCTGTAATGAGGTGACCAGAACTGAACACAATTCTCTAAGTGGGGTCTCACTAGAGATTGTAGAGTTGCAACACGACCTCTCAACTCCTTAACAAGAGAGGATACAAATAACCTCCCAAGGATGCTGGGAAACATAGAGACTAATGCAAGGGAGGAACTGAAAGAAATCAGTATCTCTAAGGACATGGACTTGGGGAAATTGAAGGGATTGAAGGCAGATAAATCCCAAGGGCCTGATAATCTACATCCTAGGGTACTCAAGGAAGTGGCCATTCAGATAGCAGATGCTTTAAGAATTATTTTCCAGAACTCGATAGACTCAGGATCAGTACCCATGGATTGGAGGGTAGCTAATGTTACCCCAATATTTAAAAAGGGGGTAGAGAAAAAGCGGGGAATTATCAGCCGGTGAGCCTTACATCAGTAGTGGGCAAAATGATGGAATCCATTATTAAGGATTTAATAGCGGAGCATATGACTAGCAGAGAAGGGATCGGACGGAGTCAACATGGATTTACAAAAGGTAAATCGTTCTTGACAAATCTATTGGAATTCTTTGAGATGGTGACAGGTAAAATAGATGGGGGAGAGCCAGTGGATGTGGTGTACCTGGACTTCCAAAAGGCCTTCGATAAGGTCCCTCATAAATGACTGGCTTCCAAAATCAAGGCTCATGGGATTGGGGGTAAAGTATTGATGTGGATTGAGGACTGGCTGGCAGAGAGAAGACAGAGAGTTGGGATAAATGGCTCGTTTTCTGAGTGGCAGGCGGTGACCAGTGGGGTGCCACAGGGATCTGTACTGGGACCCCAGCTGTTTGCAATTTACATTAATGATCTGGATGAGGGGATTGGATGTAATATCTCCAAATTTGCAGATGACACGAAGCTAGGAGGGGTTGTGTGCACGGAAGAGGAGGTCAGGAAGCTCCAGTGTGATTTGGATCAATTGAGGGACTGGGCAGATCCATGGCAAATGCACTACAATGTGGATCAATGTGAGGTTATCCACTGGTAATACAAACCGGAGGGCATATTACTATTTGAATGGCAATAGATTAAGAGATGGGGAAGTGCAGAGAGATCTAGGGGTACTTGTACATCAGTCTCTGAAGGCGAGCATGCAGGTACAGCAGGCGGTTAAAAAGGCAAATGGTCTGTTGACCTTCATATCAAGAGGGTTTGAGTCTAGGAACAAGGATACCTTACTGCAGCTGTACAGGGCCTTGGTGAGACCCCGCCTGGAGTATTGTGTGCAGTTTTGGTCAGCTTATCTAAGGAAGGATGTTCTTGCAATGGAGAGAGTGCAGAGGCGATTCACCAGGCAGGAATGGCAGGAATGACTTAGGAGGAAAGATTGCGCAAATTGGGATTGTATTCGCTGGAGTTTAGAAGATTGAGAGGGGATCTCATAGAGACCTATAAAATTCTGGCAGGACTGGACAGACTGGATGCAGATGGGATGTTTCCAAGGATGGGAAAATCCAGAACCCGGGGCCATGGTTTGAGGATAATAGGCAAACCATTTAGAACTGAGATGAGGAGGAATTTCTTTACTCAGAGGGTGGTGAATCTGTGGAATACATTGCCACAGAGGGCAGTAGAGGCAGGTTCATTAAATATATTTAAGAGGGAATTAGATCTATTTCTTCAGTATAAGGGTATTAAAGGTGACGGAGAGAAGGCGGGGACGGGGTACTGAACTTTAAGATCAGCCATGATCTCGTTTAATGGCGGAGCAGGTTCGAAGGGTCGAATGACCTACTCCTGCTCCTATCTTCTATGTTTCTATGTTTCTATAACTCAAACCCCCTATTAATGAAGCCCAGCATTCTATAGACCTTCTTATCTATCCTATCAACCTGTGTGGCGACCTTGAGGGATGTATGGATTTGGACCGCAATTCATCCACGCTCTTCTTCTTTCTTTAACATAACATAATATAACAATTACAGCACGGAAACAGGCCATTAGGCCCTTCTAGTCCGCACCGAACCAAACACCCCTTTCTAATCTCACCTCCCTGCACAATGCCCATAACCCTCGATCTTCCTCTCATCCATATACCTGTCCACCCTTTTCTTAAATAATACAATTGACTCCGCCGCCACTATTTCTCCCGGAAGATCATTCCACACAGCTACCACTCTCTGAGTAAAGAAGTTCCCCCTCATGTTACCTCTAAACCTCTGCCCCTTAATTCTTAACTCATGTCCTCTTGTTTTAATCTTTCCTCCTCTTAACGGAAATAGTCTATCCACATCCACTCTGTCTATCCCTTTCATAATCTTAAATACTTCTATCAAATCCCCTCTCAACCTTCTACGCTCCAAAGAATAAAGACCTAATCTGTCCAATCTCTCCCTATACTCTAGATGCTTAAACCCAGGTAACATTCTGGTAAACCTTCTCTGCACTCTCTCCACTCTGTTTATATCCTTCCTATAATTAGGCGACCAGAACTGCACACAGAACTCCAAATTAGGCCACACCAACGTCTTATACAATCTCAACATCACCTCCCAACTCCTATATTCCATGCAATGATTGATAAAGGCCAGCATACTAAAAGCCTTCTTCACCACCCTATTCACGTGAGTTTCTACCTTCAGGGAACGATGTACCGTTACTCCTAAATCTTTCGGCTCTTCTGTATTCATCAATGCTCTCCCATTTACCACGTATGTCCTATTCTGATTCTTCTTACCAAAATGAAGCACCTCACACTTATCAGCATTAAATTCCATCTGCCATTTTTCAGCCCACTTTTCTAAGCAGCCCAAATCCCTCTGCAATCCTTGAAAACCTTCTTCATTATCCACTATTCCACCTATCTTAGTATCGTCTGCATATTTACTAATCCAATTCACCACCCCATCATCTAGATCATTAATGTATATAACGAACAACAATGGGCCCAATACAGATCCTTGAGGCACACCACTGGTCACCGGCCTCCAACCTGACAGGCAATTATCCACTACCACTCTCTGGCCTCTCCCTTTCAGCCAATGTTCAATCCATTTGACTATCTCAAAATTTATACCTAAAGACTGCACCTTCCTAACTAACCTTCCATGTGGTACATTATCGAAGGCCTTATCGAAGGCCTTATAGACAACATCCACTGCGCTACCCTCATCCACATTCCTAGTCACCTCTTCAAAAAATTCAATCAGATTGGTCAAACATGACCTTCCTCCCACAAATCCATGTTGAGTGCTCCTGATCAGACCCTGTCTATCCAGATGTTTATAAGTACTATCTCTAAGAATTTTCTCCATTAATTTACCTACCACAGACGTCAAACTTACAGGCCGATAGTTGCCAGGCTTCCTCCTTGAACCCTTTTTAAATAACGGAACCACATGCGCAATGCGCCAATCCTCCGGAACTATCCCCATATCTAATGACATTTGGAAAATTACCGCCAGAGCCTCTGCTATTTCCTCCTTCACTTCTCTCAATGTCCTGGGGAAGATCCCGTCTGGTCCCTGAGACTTATCCACCTTTATATTCTTCAAAAGCCTTAAAACTACACATTTTGTAATCTCTATATTCCCCATATTTACCCAATTTGCTTTTTTTTTATCTCACATCTCCCAATATCCTTCTCCTTAGTGAATACCGAAGAAAAGAAACTGTTCAATATCTCCCCCATTTCTCTAGGCTCCACACACAGTTTTCCGCTCTGATTTTCTAAGGGACCAATTTTGTCTCTAGCTTTCCTCTTACCATTAACATATTTGTAGAACTCTTTTGGATTAGCTTTCACCCTGCTTGCCATAGTTTCCTCGTACCTTCTTTTAGCTTTCCTAATTCCTTTCTTAAGATTCCTCTTACATTCAATGTATCTTTCAAACATCTCCTTAACTCCATGCTTCTTATATCTAATGTACGCCTCCCTTTTTCTTCGAACCAAGTTTCCAATATTCCTTGAAAACCACGGCTCTCTCAAACCTTTTGCCCCTCCTTTTAACCTAACAGGAACATAAAGCTTTTGCACTCTCAAAATCTGATCTTTAAAAGACTTCCATCTCTCTACTACATCCTGCCCATAAAACAAATTGTCCCAATGCACACACTGCAAGTCCTTTCGCATCTCCTCAAATCTAGCTTTTCCCCAATCAAAAACCTCAATCCTTGGCCCTGATTTCTCTCTTTCCATAATGACATGGAAGCTGATGGCATTATGATCACTGGACCCGAAGTGCTTGCCAACACTAACCTCCGTCACTTGACCCATCCCATTTGCCAACAGTAGATCTAACACTGCTCCTTCTCTGGTCGGCACCTCTACATATTGTTGTAAAAAACTATCTTGCACACATTTCACAAACTCTAACCCATCCAGTCCTTTCACAGAATGTGTTTCCCAATCTATATGTGGAAAATTAAAATCTCCCATAATTACAACCCTGTGCTTATCACAAATATCTACTATCTCCCTACAGATTTGCTCCTCTAGATCTCGGTCCCCTCCGGGAGGTCTATAATACACCCCTACAAGTGTAACCTCTCCTTTTCTACTCCTCAGTTCCACCCAAATAGCCTCCGTGGATGTGCCCTCTAATCTATCCTTCCTAGGCACCGCTGTAATATTTTCCCTGACAAACAATGCAACCCCACCTCCTCTTGCCCCTCCGACTCTATCTCACCTAAAACAACGAAACCCAGGGATATTCAGTTGCGAATCACATCCCTCCTGCAACCATGTCTCACTAATCGCTACCACATCATACTTCCAAGTATCAATCCACACCTTCAGCTCATCCACCTTTTTTACAATACTGGCATTAAAATATATGAATTTCAGAGATTTCCCAATTCTTAATCCCTGTTTTCCCTCATCTTTAATAACAACATTATTTCCTTTTCCTGCCAATTGCCCTTCATCTTCTTCCAGAGCATTTCCCTTCTCTATCACCTGCCCATCCATATTCAAATACTTACTACAAACTTTCTTTGTTTGCATTCTAACCTTCTCCTTACTGCTCTGTACTATTTTGCTCCTTCCCCCCAACCATTCTAGTTTAAAGGATCCTAAGTAGCCCTAGCAAATACCTCTGCCAGGATTCTGGTTCCCCTGGGATTTAAGTGTAACCCGTCCTTACTGTACAGGTCACATCTCCCCCAAAAATGGTCCCAGTTATCCAGAAACTTAAAACCCTGCCCCTTACTCCACACCTTCAGCCACGTGTTAATCCTCCACCTCATTCTATTTCTATTCACACTGTCACGTGGCACAGGGAGTAATCCAGAGATTACCCCCTTTGCGGTCCTTCTTTTTAACTCCCTACCTAACTGCCTGTACTCACTTTTTAGGACCTCTTCTCTAATTCTCCCTATGTCATTGGTACCTACATGTACCACGACCTCTGGCTCCTGTCCCTCCCACTTTAGGATATCCGGGACACGAGCAGCAACATCCCGGACCCTGGCACCAGGGAGGCAAACCACCATCCGGTTCTCCTTGCTGCGTCCGCAGAATCCCCTATCCGTCCTCTTAACTATGGAGTCTCCTACCACAATTGCCCTCCTCGTCCTTTCCCTCCCTTTCTGAGCTACAGGGGCCCACCTCGTGCCGGAGGCACAGCCACTGTCACTCCCCCCAACCTTGATGTCCCCCTCAACAGTGCTCAAAGAGGCGTACTTTTTGCTGAGGGTTACATTCACAGGGCTCGTCTCTGGCACCTTACGTTCTTTTGTCCCTCTCTTAACAGTTACCCACCTTTCATCCTCCCGTGGCCCTGGCGTGACCACCTGGCTGTAACTCCTGTCTATGACTACCTCTGTTTCCCTAACCAGCCTGAGGTCATCGAGCTGCAGCTCTAGTTCCCTAACACGGTCCCTGAGAATCTGCAGCTCGACACACCTAGTGCAGATATGGACATCCGGGAGTCTGGAAGACTCCAGGACCTCCCACATCCGGCACTCCTGACAACACACAGCCTTAACACTCATCCCTTACCCCAATGAAGTAGTAATAAAGACTATCTTAGCTTTCTCTCCGCCTGCTTTCGCCGAAGCCTGATGAGCCAAAGCCTGGAAGTCCCACTCCTTCACTGGGCCACTCACTCGCTGGGCCGCTCGCTGTCCCTCTTATTTATTGGCCTTTTACCAATTAACCCCGTCACACTCTCCTGTACGCTCACTCGACCAATGGCCGCCTCCGATGCCGACTCCTCCCCGCAGACCCTGGTAAGAGACTTTTAAAAAAGTTTTCTTACCTGCCCCGGACTCTTTTCTTTTCTGTCTTTCTCCTCTCTCCTTTTCTCTTCTCTCCTCTCCTCTCCTCTCCCTACTGCTAGGCTCCTCCGCCTCCAACGCCGACTCCTCCCCGCAGACCCTGTTAGTTTTCGGGTAGTTTTAGGGAAGAGCAAGGATGGGCCTAAAATTGAAGTTCTGGATTGGAGAAGAGCAAATTTCGAAGGAATAAGAAGGGATTTGGGGAGTATTGAGTGGGACAGGATATTTTCAGGTGAGGGTGTAAATGAGAAATGGTGGATATTCAAAAAAGAAATTTTGAGGGTACAGAGTAGTTATGTCCCAGTGAGGATCAAAGGAAAGGCTGGAAGTCATAGGGAGGCTTGGTTTTCGAGGAATATTGGAAATTTGGTTAGGAGAAAAAGGGAGGTGTACAAGAGGTATAAAGAGCAGGAAGCTGAGAATTTGAAGGAGGACTACAAGGAGTGTAGAAGGAATCTTAAGAAAGAAATTAGAAAGGCCAAAAAAAGGCATGGAGGCTTTGGCAGACAGAGTAAAAATAAATCCAAAGGGTTTCTATAAGTACATTAAAAGTAAAAGATTAGTGAGAGATAAAATTGGACCCCTTGTAGATAGCGAGGGTAGGCTGAGTGAGAAGTCAGAGGAAATGGGGGAAATTTTGAATGATTTCTTTGCCTCGGTATTCACTAGGGAAAAAAATATTGAACCAGTTGAAGTAAAGAAAAATAGTGGGGAGGTAATGAAGCATATAAGGATAACCGAGGAGGTAGTGATGGCTGTGTTGAAAAAGATAAAGGTGGATAAATCTCCCGGACCGGACAAAATATTCCCAAGGACACTCAGGGAGGCTAGTGGACAGATAGTGGGGCCATTAACAAAGATATTTAGGATGTCACTGGCCATGGGGGTAGTGCCAAAGGATTGGAGGGTGACGCATGTAGTTTTGCTGTTTAAGAAAGGGTCTAAATGTAAACCTGGGAATTATAGGCCCGTGAGTCTGACATCTGTGGTGGGCAAGTTGATGGAAAGTGTTCTGAGGGATGGCATTTACAAATATTTGGAAGAACAGGGATTGTCAGGGGTAGATCATGCTTAACAAACCTTATAGTTTTTCGAGGGGGTTACAAAAAGGATTGATGAAGGGAAGGCTGTGGATGATGTCTATTTATACTTTAGGAAAGCTTTTGACAAAGTTCCCCACAGGAGGTTAGGAAAAAATGTGGAGGCATTAGGTATAAATAAGGAGGTAGTGAAATGGATTCAGCAATGGTTGGATAGGAGGTGTCAGAGAGTAGTGGTAGAAAATTGTTTGTCCAATTGGAGGCTGGTGACTAGTGGAGTTAGGGATCGGTCCTGGATCCACTATTGTTTGTTATATATATTAACAATCTGGAAGAATGGGTGGTGAATTGGATAAGTAAGTTTGCGGATGATACAAAGATTGGTGGTGTTGTGGACAGTGAGGAAGATTACCTTAGATTAAAAGGTGATTTAGGAAGGCTGGAGGTGTGGGCTGAGAAATGGCTGATGGAATTTAATACAGATAAGTGTGAGGTGTTACATTTTGGAAAGGCAAATCTAAATAGGTCATATGCATTAAATGGTAGACAATTGAGGAGTGCAGAGCAACAAAGGGATTTAGGAATGATGGTAAATAGTTCCCTCAAGGCTGATACTCAGGGAGATGGTGTGGTGAAGAAGGCATTTGGAATGTTGGCCTTCATAAATCGGAGTATTGAATTCAAGAGTAGGGAGGTTATGATGAAATTGTACAAGGCATTGGTGAGGCCAAATTTGGAGTACTGTGTACAGTTTTGGTCACCAAATTATAGGAAAGATATAAACAAAATAGAGAGAGTGCAGAGAAGGTTCACGAGAATGTTGACAGGATTTCAAGGTTTGAATTACAGGGAAAGGTTGTGCAGACTGGGGCTTTTTTCTCTGGAGCGTAGAAGATTGAGAGGGGACTTGATAGAGGTGTTTAAGATTTTAAAAGGGACAGACAGAGTAAATGTGGATAGGCTTTTTCAATTAAGAGTGGGGGAGATTCAAACTAGAGGGCATGGTTTAAGATTGAAGGGGGAAAATTATAAGGGGAACATGAGGGGAAATTTCTTTACGCAAAGGGTGGTGGGGATGTGGAATGAGCTTCCGACAGACATGGTCAAGGTGGGATAATTGGTTACATTTAAGGAAAGACTGGATGGTCACATGGATAGGAGAGGACTGGAGGGGTATGGACCGGGTGCTGGTCAGTGGGACTAGGAGGGTGGGGATTTGTTACGGCATGGACTATTAGGGCCAAACTGGCCTGTTCTGTGCTGTAAGTGGTTATATGGTTATATGGAATTGTGGTCTCAGCAAAGTTTTTACAGAACTTTCTATAATATCATTCCTAAAAATCTCCTAATAGCTTTCTTTCCCATATTGTCTGAACTTTCACCTGAACAGGTGACCAACAACATAACCAAGATATGTAACTGTAGCATGACGAAATTCACTTTTAGCCAAATTAACAGTAAGGTTTTCTACTCAAAGCTTATTGAACAATTTCTCTAATACAAGCATATGTGCTTCCCATATATCGTACCCCGTGACCAAATTATCAGTACATTTGTATGCTGTAAGTCGTGAATCACAGAGTTTATCATCCTTTGAAATGTTCCTGGAGATTTCTTCAACCAAATGGTACAACATTGTATTCATATAAACCTGATGGAGTTACGAATGCAGAAATTTGTCAACTTTTCTATTAAGGAAACACACCAGTAACTTTTTAACTAATCAATTTTCATAAGAAACCTACCCTTTTCAACCTTACCAAATGGAATCCCTCCAAAGCCCCTTGAGAATCTGGATGATATAGAACAATACAGCACAGTACAGGCCCTTCAGCCCTTGATGTTGTGCTGACACATATATTCCTTCCAAAAAAAATTAAACCCTCCCTATCCCATAATTCTCTATTTATCTTTCATCCACGTGCCTGTCTAACAGTCTTTTAAATGTTCCTAGTGTTTCAACCTCCATCACCCCTCCAAATCCTGTAGACTTCTATCAAATCTCCTCTCATCTTTCTACTCTCCAAAGAGTAAAGTCCCAGCTCTGCTAATCTTGCCTCGTATACTAATCTTTTGCTAATCTTTCTCTTATTCCAAGTGAAACATTAGACAGCCAGTCCTCTCCTTTTGCATGAACCACAAGGGCTTTGACCAGGCTGAACTAAGCACTCACAACCCGTCTTCCAAATGGGGTTTTTCACAAGCTTTCCAGCTTGTCCTGTTCCAGTTCCAGTTGCTGCTGCTGACTGTCAAACTGCAGAACTTAATTCCCCCCCTCTCTCTTTCTCTCTGAGAAAAAGCCTGTTTGACTCTCTCTGCTTGCAAAACCACATGACCCTCTGAGAACAGCAGTTTTCACTCCAGACAGTCTACGGCTCCGGCAAGTTCTTTCATCTGTTGCATTTTTGTTAACAACAATCCATTAGTGAAGTCTCTTGGTCACTCTCCAAAGCTTTTGAAAAGGCTCTTGGTGCCAGCCTGTCTGGCTTGAGCAGAGTTCTAGTATTTTAAATGAGATCTGTTTTAAAATGTTTGTATGTGACCTGCACTAAAAAACCTTCCCCAGTTTATCTCCCCAAAACATATGTATAATCTGAAACACGACTCCTGAACTCAATCCCCCTATTAATGAATCTCAGCATCCCATAGACCTTCTTATCTACCCTATCAACCTGTGTGGCGACCTTGAGGGATGTATGGATTTGCACCCCAAGGTCTCTCTGTTCATCCACAGTCTTCAGTCATCAACCATTAACCCTATGCTCAGCCTTCTGGTTTCTCCTTCCAAAATGCATCACCTCACACTTATTCAGATTGAACTCCATCTGCCACTTTTCTGCTCAATTCTGCATCCTGTCTATATCCACTTGTAACCTTCTACAACCTTCAGCTCCACCCACAACTCCTCAAATCTTCATATCATCTGCAGACTTACTGACCCATCCTTCCGCCTCTTCATCCAGGTCATTTATAAAAATCACATAATGCAGGGGTCCCAGAACAGATCCCTGCAGTCACCACTAGTCACCAACCTCCAGGTAGAATCCTTTCCTTCCACTACTACTCTCTGCTTTCTTCCTGCAAGCCAATTTTTTATCCACACTCCAAGGTTTCTCTGATCCCGTGCCTCAGGATTTTCTGGATGAGCCTGTCATGGGGGACCTCGTCAAATGCCTTGTTAAAATCCATGTCGACCACATCCTACTGCCCTACCCTCAATTTCTTTTGTTATCTCCTCAAAAAATTGAATTAGGCTCGTGAGGCTCAACCTTCCCTTCACAAAGCCACGTTGACTGTCATTGAGTTGACTGGACTTCTCCAAATGCTCAGAGATCCTATCCATTAGTTTGCACACTATTGGTGTAAGACTCACCAGTCTATAATTCCCAGGATTCTCCCTATTACCTTTTTTAAGCAATGTGACTACATTTGCCATTCTCCAATCCTCCGGGACCTCCCCTGCAGCCAAAGAGGACTCAAAGATCATAGTTACTGCCCAAGCTCTCTTTTCCCTTCCTTCCCACAGCAGCCTAGGGTAGATTGCGTCCGACCCTGGTGACTTATCAATCTTCATGTTTTTAAGAAGATTCAACACTTCTTCTTCTTTAATCTTCATGTTGTCTAGCACACAGGCCTGTTCTATTTCGATGTCACACTGATCAATGTCCTTTTCTCTTCTAAACACTGACACAAAATATTCATTTAGGACCTCCTCCACCTCCAGGCACTTGTTGCTTCCTTTATCCTTTAGCGGCCCCACCTTCATTCTTGTCATCCTTCTGTTCTTCACATGCACATAGAACACCTTGGGGTTCTCCTTAATCCTACATGCCAAGGTCTTCTCATGCCCCCTTCCAGCTCTCCTAAGTCCTTTCTTAAGCTCCTTCCTGGCTGCCATATACTTCTCATGAGCCCTTCCTGTTTCCTGCTTCCTTCTTCCTCTTGACTAGTTGCCTGACCTGTTTCATCAACCACGGTTACCTTTTCCCACCATTTTTTCTTGTCCCAGTGGGACAAACCTATCCTGAACCCAACAAGTGGTCCCTAAACTTCCTGCATGTGAGTTTTGAGATTTCACCCTTGAACGTCTGTTTCCATTTTACTCTCACTAGTTCCTGCCTCATCCCATTGTAATTAGCCCTTCCCCAGTTAAACACTTTCCCAGTTTGACTGTTTTTATCCTTTTCCATGACTATGTTGAAGCTCAGGGAGTTGTGGTCACTCTCACCGAAATGCTTCCCCACCGAGAGGTTCGCCCCCTGAACCAGATCCATTCCCCAGAACCAGATCCAGTCTGGCCTCTCCTCTCATTGATCAGACCGCACACTGTGTCAGGAATCCTTCTTGGACCCACTGACAAATTCAGCCCCATCCTTCCCTCTTGCAGTCAGGAGGTGCCATTCAATATTAGGGAAGTTGAAATCACCCATAACTACATCCCTGTATTTCTCACCATTCCAAAATCTGCCTGCTGATCTCCTCGGTGACCCGAGGGCTATTTGGGGGCCTGTAGATGACTCCCAGCCCAGTGAAAGCTCCCTTCCTATTTCTGACTTCCACCCACACCGACTCAGTGGACTCTCCTTCTGCAGCCTTCTCCCTTTCTACAGCCATGATACTGACCCTGACCAGTAATGCTACTCCCCCCCCCCCCCCCTCCTTTCTACTCCCATCCTATTCCTTTTAAAACACCTAAACCTAGGTACTTGCATCTGCCAATCCTGCCCTTCCTCCAGGCCAAGTTTCAGTAACGGCCACAACATCATAGTTCCACATACTGATCCAAGCTCTAAGTTCATCCCCATTATTCCTAATACTCTCAGTGTTGAAATAGACACATTTCAACCCCTTTATGTTCTGTCCCCTCCTATCTTCTATGTTTCTATGTTTCTGTCCTTCCTCACCAACTCAGAGCACACAGCTTCATGCTTTTGTCCCTCTACCCGAATCTCTGCCCTCACATTCTGATTCCCACCCCTCTGCCAAACTTGTGTAAACCCTCCCCAACTGCTCTACTAAACCTGTCTGCCAGGATTTTGGTTCCCCTCCAGTTCAGGAGGACCAATATCCTCTCCCCAATGATCCTTTTGCTCTTTTTACACTTGTCATATTGCTGAGGATTCATCTTTAACTTGGCTGACTGACATCTCTCATGTCCCTCATGAGTCCATTAGATTTCCCTCTAAAGTGAACGGCTGCACCATATACTCCTCATGGAATTCGCCTCACCCCGACCTGTCTATACCTGATATGCACTTCTTTACTTTTTTTTCCAAATCAGACCCTCAATATCTCACATCAACCAGGGCTCCCCGATGCTTGTCCTTCACAAACGGGAACGTTCTGGCCTTGAACTCTCCCAATCTCAGTTTAAAACCCTACCAATTGCCAGAAATTCCTTTACCTGCAAGCAATCTATCCCAATGAATTTCATCCAAATCAGGCTTTCCTCTATTTTGAATGAACTTCTGATCCATAAGACCACAAAATATAGGAGCAGAAGTAGGCTATTTGGCCCATCCAAACCTCCCTGCCATTGATCATGAGCTGATCCATTCTCCAACTCAACCCCACTCCTCTGCCTTCTCCCCATTATCTTTGATATCCTGACTATTCCGATATCTATCAATCTCTGCCTTAAATACATCCAATGACCTGGCCTCCACAACTGCCCATGGTAGCAAATTCCAGAGGTTCACCAATCTCGAGCTAAAGAAATTTCTCCACATCTGTGTTTTAAATGGGCCCCTTCAATCCTGAAGTTATGTCCTTGACTCCCCACCATGGGAAACAGCTTTGCCACATCTACTCTATCCAGGCCTTTTAATGCTCGAAATGCATCAGTGGGTCTCCC
The DNA here is from genome assembly GCF_036971445.1 of Narcine bancroftii. Taxonomy (NCBI): domain Eukaryota; kingdom Metazoa; phylum Chordata; class Chondrichthyes; order Torpediniformes; family Narcinidae; genus Narcine; species Narcine bancroftii. The sequence continues at coordinate 12,083,162 of NW_027211895.1, read as the reverse complement.
CTCATTCTTCAGTTCTCCATGGAGTCCAGTCCAAGAGCATCATATGCTAAACCTTTCATTCCAGGAATCATTCTTGTGAATCTTCTCTGAACCCTCTCCAATGCCAGCACATCCTTTCTTAAATAATGAGCCCAAAACTGTCCCTGTACTCTGAGTGATGCAGTTGTAGAGCATTACAACACAGTACAGGCCCTTTGACCCACAATATTGTGCTGACCTATTTATCTCTTTCCATAAGTATTTTAAAACTGATAGAATTATGTCCCGGTCCCAATTTTCGCTCTCACTGACACATCTACATGTTGCTTGAGAAAACTTTACAGAACATAATTTCCTCCCCATTCAAGCCTGCAGCATTTCGGCATCCCCAGCAATACGAGGGAAGCTGGAATCTCCCACTCTTTGTCTTGTGGCTATTTCCAGTCACCCTAAAAGTTTCCTCTAGTTCCTGTTGATTCGCTGTGACCCCTGCTCCTCACATTCCCATCAAATTTCACCACTGGGCTGGAACCCAGATGGTTAGAGGGGTAACAGGCATACTCTACACAATAAGCCCTGCCTCAAAGCTGTAGACAGGAGAGTTGATGGCTTTGGTGTTCCTTTCTCACCCACAAAAGGTAGTTTGAAATTTGGTTTAACATCACAGCATGGAGAGTAATCTCTTGCCCACCTCTGCACACTCTCAGTACTGTGTTGTGTGAGTCTGGATTTGTTTGCTCAGGTCTCATCTACTGATTCTGATCTGACCAGTGGTCTTGGTTTTACAGTTTAGCTGCAGCTGTGAAGGGGAGGGCCAGCAGGACATCAGAGACACAATTTGTTTCAGGATTGTGCGGTTCACCATGCAAACTTCCTTGTAGTGCCTCTTGAACTGCTTGATCTCTTTGTCTCCCTCCGTCTCTCTATTTCTCTCTCCCTCCCTTCCTCCCCTCCCCTCTCCCTTCCTTCCTCTCCCCTTCCTTCCTTCCCTCCCTTCTCTCTCCCTCCCTTCTCTCTCCCTCCCTTCCTTCTCTCTCCCTCCCTCCCTTCTCTCTCCCCCTCCCTTCCTTCCTCTCCTCCCCACTCTCCCTCCCTTCCTCTCTCCCTCTCTCCCTCCCTCCCCTCTCCCCTCTCTCTCTCTCCCCTCCTTTCCTCCCTTCCAGGGGGCACCATGTGTTAGACCTAGAGTCAAGCACTTCTACATGTCATAGCACATGGACTGACAAAGAATAAAGCTCTCTCCTCAAACAGAATGGATTTATTAACCAGTTACTGAACTCTGGGAAATAGCTGTGATGTAGAACCACAGGTGTGAGAAATTGTGACAATTATCTAGGGACACACAGTCATTGTGTTGACAGGCTTAAGGTTACATAAAAGGAGGAACAGTCCTGGTAGCTGCAAGAAACAGAGTGGCTTAAGGACAGAGTGGGATATTGAAATCGGGCCTTTTTCTCTCTGTGCTTTTGTGTCTCAGCGGCTGAGGAGAGCTGCTTGCTTAAAAACCGGGGAGGTAAGGAAGTTTATCATGCAAGTTGATGGAGTCAGCTAGGGCTGAGGATTGTTCCAGCTGTGGGATGTGGGAGATCTGGGATGGTAAAGTTGTCCCAGACCACCACATCTGCAGGAAATGCATTCAGCTCCAGATCCTTACTGACCGAGCACGGCAACTGGAGCTGGAGTTGGGTTATTCAGGAGGCCGAGGCAGTCATTGAGAAGAGTTACAGGGAGGTGGTCACCCCAAACAGACAGGACACAGGCAGCTGGGTGACCATCTGAGGAGGAAAAAGGAAGACACAGATAGTGCAGGGTACCCCTGTGGATGTCCCCACCGACAATAGGTATACTGTTTTAGATACAGTTGGTGGGGATAATCTACCAGGGACAAGTCAAGGTGGTCAAGTCTCTGGCACCTCAGCTCAGAAAGGAAGGGCTGAGAAGAGGAAAGCCTTAGTAATAGGGGATTCGTTGGTTAGAAGGGAAGACAGGAAGTTTGTCAGAAGGTATCGAGACTCCTGGTTGGTTTGACGCCTCCCAGTACCAAGGTCAGGGATGTCTCGGATTGACTTTGCAGCATTCTGGAAGGGGAGGGGGAGCAGCCAGATGTCATGGTCCACATGGGGACCAATGACATTGATAGAGGTAGAGATGAGGTCCTCCAAAGGGAATTTAGGGAGTTAGGTAGGAAGTTAAAAGGTAGGACCTTGAGGGTGGTAATCTCTGGATTGCTGCCTGTGCCATGCGCTAGACAGGGTACTAATAGGAAGTTGTGGCTGATGAATGTGTGGCTGAAGAGATGGGGCAGGGGTTCAGATTCTTAGATCATTGGGATCTCTTCTGGGGAAGGTCAGATCTCTACAAAAAGGACGGGCTGCACCTGAACTGGAGGGGGACCAATATCCTGGCAGGCAGGTTTGCTAGAGCTGTTGGAGAGGGTTTAAGTTAGTTTGGCAGGGGGAGGGTAATCAGAATGAGAGTGAAGAGATTAGCGTAGAAGGGAGATAAGGAGCTACGACGGAGAAAGAGGAAAATAGAAAAGGGTCAGCCAGTGATGACAAAAAGGAAGGGCAGGTGAGCAGGCAGAAGAAGGTGCAGTTCAACAGGAATCCAGTAAAAATGATATCAGTAGTGGGTCTCAGGGAACTGAACTTAAATGCACAAAGCATTAGAAAGAAAGTAGACCTGGTCACCCAGATTCAACTGAAAAGATATGACATTGTGGCCATTACTGAAATATGGCTCAATGAGGTGTGTGATTGGGAGCTCAGTATCTGAGGATTCACAGTGTATAGGAAAGATAGGTAGGAGGGTAGAGGTGGAGGGGTGGCTCTGATGGTAAGTAATGACGTTAAATCAATAGAAAGTAGAGACATAGGGTCAGCAGTGGTAGAATCATTATGGGTTGAATTAAGAAATGACTAGGGTAAAAAGACCATATTAGCAGTTATATTACAGGTCCCCAAACAGCAGCCAGGAAGTGGTCTATGAGTTACAGTTGGAAATAGAAAGGGCATGTCACAAGGATAATGTCAAAATAATTATGGGGAATTTTAACATGGCAGGGGATTGGGAGGGCAGGAAATTCCTGGATTCCAGGAGAATGAGTTTGTAGAGAACCTAAGAGATGGCTTTTTTGAACAGCTTGTTGAGAAGCCCAGCAGGGGATCTGCAGTTCTCAATTGGGTCACGAGCAATGAATCTCGGGGTCATTAGGGAGTTAAAGGTATTTGAGCCTTGAGGAAGCAGTGACCATAACATGGTCGAATTTAGTTTCAAATTTGAAAAGGAAAAGATGTTATCAGGGTGCACATAAGCTAATAAAAGCATATGTTCTCCCTCCAGTCATGAGAGCTTTTATTCACGCTACATGGGTATTTCAATTTTTCAGTGGAATAAAGGTAATTACAGTGGTATGAGAAAGGAACTGGACCAAGTCGATTGGAAAAGCAAACTAGTCGGAGGAGCAGAGCAGGATTGGAAGATATTTTTACGTAATAAAAAATATGCAGGTTAGATCTATTCCTAGGAAAAGGAAACTAGTCAAAAGAAAGATGATATCACTGTGGCGAACAGAAAAGTTGAAGGCCAAGATAAAAGTAAAGGGGAGGGCATAGAAGGAAGCGAGCACTAGTGGGTAATCAGAGAACTGGGAATCCTTTAGAAACTTACAGAAAGAAAGAAAGTTATGAAAGGAGATTGGCAAACAATATAGAAAAAAGATACTAAGACTTTTTTAATATAAAGAATAAAAGAGATAGGACTGATTTGAAAATGATGGTGGAGAAATTATAATGGGTAATAAAGAGATGGCAGGAGGAACTAAATGAATATTTAACATCAGTCTTCACTGTGGAAAACGTTAGCAATGTCCATGACAGGCAGAGGCTTCAGGGAGTAGAGTTGGATACAGTTAAGATGACTAGAGAAATTGTACCAGGGAAACTAAATGGATTAAAGATAGATAAATCTCCTGGACCGGATGATGTGTGGATTCATGGGCAATGATCTTCCAGAAATCAATAGACTCTGGCATGATTCCAGGAGATTGGAAGGTTGCAAATGTGGTTCCGCTGTTTAAGAAGTGAGAGACAGAAAAAAGGAAACTATAGGCCTATTCGGATTAGGTGATGAAATACCTGGAGATGCATGAGAGGATAGGTCCAAGTCAGCATGGTTTTTTAAAGAGTAGATCGTGCCTGACCAAACTATTCAAGTTTTTTGAAGAAATCTCAGGTAGGATCAACAAAGGGCAGGTCGTGGATGTTGAAAAGTTTGATTTTCAAAAGGCTTTCAATAAGGTGCCGCATATTAGGCTGATAAATAAAATGAGGGCCCATGGAATTACAGGGAAGTTATTAAACTAGATAGAAAAGTGGCTGAAAGGCAGGAAGCAAAGGGTTGAAATTAAGGGTTCCCGTTCTGGATGGCTGCCTTTAACTAGTGATGATCTGCAGGGGTCGGTATTGGGGCCGCTGCTGTTTACAATTTATATTAATGATTTGGATTGTGGAATGAATTGTTTTGTGGCCAAATTTGCGGATGACATGAAGAGATGGGGAAGTGCAGAGAGACCTAGGGGTACTTGTACACCAGTCTCTGAAGGCGAGCATGCAGGTACAGCAGGCGGTTAAAAAGGCAAATGGTAGGTTGGCCTTCATATCAAGAGGGTTTGAGTCTAGGAACAAGGATACCTTACTGCAGCTGTACAGGGCCTTGGTGAGACCCCACCTGGAGTATTGTGTGCAGTTTTGGTCACCTGATCTAAGGAGGGATGCTCTTGCAATGGAGGGAGTGCAGAGGCAATTCACCAGGCTGATACCTGGAATGGCAGGAATGACTTAGGAGGAAAGATTGCACAAATTGGATTGTACTCGCTGGAGTTTAGAAGATTGAGAGGGGATCTCATAGAGACCTATAAAATTCTGGCAGGACTGGACAGAATGGATGCAGATGGGATGTTTCCAAGGATGGGAAAATCCAGAACCCGGGGCCATGGTTTGAGGATAATAGGCAAACCATTTAGGACCGAGATGAGGAGGAATTTCTTGACCCAGAGGGTGGTGAATCTGTGGAATTCATTGCCACAGAGGGCAGTAGAGGCAGGTTCATTACATCTATTTAAGAGGGAATTAGATCTATTTCTTCAGTATAAGGGTATTAAAGGTTACGGAGAGAAGGCGGGGACGGGGTACTGAACTTTAAGATCAGCCATGATCTCGTTGAATGGTGGAGTAGGCTCGAAGGGTCAAATGACCTACTCCTGCTCCTATCTTCTATGTTTCTATGTTTCTATAGGTGGTGGAGCAAGAACCGTTGAAGAAACTGTAAAGTTGCAGAAGGATAGAGACAGATTGGGAGACTGAGCAAAAATAAGGCAGATGAGATACAACGTTGAGAAGTGTTTGGTTCTTTTGAATTAAAACGATCTACTAGACAGGGATGCCCTCTCTCTCTGGCAGCATTATTTGTATTGATGATTGAACCTTCAGCGCGAGCAATAAGGCAAGAAGAAAGAATTTAAAGGAATATAAAATTAGTTTATTTGCAGATGATGTATTGGTATATTTGACTGACCCAAAAGGATCTCTGAAAATACTGCAGGAAAGATTGTCACAGTATGGGGAGAGATCTGGTTATAAAGTGAATTGGAATAAGTTGGATGCAGATTATTTGGAATGCAAAGCGGGTAGTAGGATTTTAATGGTCAAAGTGTATTAAGTACTTAGGTATTAAATTGAATAAAAATATAAATCAATTAGTAGAATTGATTATCTACCATTATTATCTGCAATAAAAGAGGATTTGAATAAATGGAAGGATTTACCATTAACGCTGGTGGGAAGAATGAATTGTATAAAAATGAATATATTTCTTAGATTACAATATTTTTTTCAGAATATTCCTTGTAAAATACCGAATAAATTTTTTTAAGGATTTAAATGTTGCGGTGAGGAAATTTTTATGGAAGGGAAAGATGACGTGTGTTTCAATGCATAAGCTAACATGGAAATATGAATTAGATGGTATGCATTTTGAGAATTATAAAGCAGCTCAACTGAGAATTATTAATAGAATGGTTTGATTTAGGGAGTTCAGATACTTGGTTAGATATCGAATTGATTAGAATTGGAGTGATTAGAAGAGAACATTTTATTTATAAGTGGACAAGTAAAACTGTGAATAATTATAAATCTCCGGTTTTGTTTCATTTGCTAAGTATGTGGGAGGAGGAGGTTACTAAATTAGAGGAATGCCAGGTGGATTATCCAGATATACTCCTTTGTTGCAAAATAAGAGTTTGCCTTTCACGATGGACAATAACCTCCTTAAAATTTGGAACCAGAAAGGAATAAGAACAATAAATGATTGTTTTGAGGTGAGTCGTTTTTTATCATTTGATAGGTTGAAGGAGAAATATCAAATTCCTAATAATACTCTTTTGTTATTATCACCTTAAATCAATGTTGGATGATTGTTTTGGGAGACATTTGGAATGACCTAAAGAATCATTATTTGAGGTATTCATTTGAGATGGAGGAAAGAAAAGATTTATTTCAAGAATGTACAAGTTATGACAATGGAAAATGTTTAAGGTGGATTTGCATAAATCACGACTTAAATGGGAGGAAGATTTGGGGATTCAGTTATATTGATAATTGGAGGAAGATTAATAAAGATACTATGATAAAGTTAGTTAACATTAAGTATAGGTTGGTAACTTATAACTTTATACATCAATTATACTTAACTCCTGAACATTTGAAACGATACAGTGTTTCAGATTTGTGTTTTCGATGTAATGAGCAGAAGGGTACATTTTTGCATTCAGTTTGGGCATGTGATAAGATTAAAGGTTTTTGGGCTAAATTAAGAGACTTGTTTGCAGGAAATGTTGAAAGTACATTTTTCTCTAGACCCAAAGATCTTTTTAATTGGGAACCTTACTGAAATGACTTTATTACATCAATTAGATAAATTTCAAATGGCATTTTTGAGATTGGCTTTAGCAGTAACAAGGAAATGTAGAGCTGTTTTATGGAAAGATCAGATGGAGCTTAGTTGACCAAGATGGTCCTGTATTCCAATGGAGAAGATAACATAATTTAAGAGATCAATGTTACAGATTTAAAAAGATTTGGAACTCATATTTGGATTATTCTAATTTGAAAATCTGAAACTGGTCGTGTGCAGCTGGGTCTCCACATTGAATACTAAATAAATGATTGAAGTTCTCCTTATCTCTTTTCTTTTTTATGGGGAGAAGTGGGGTAGATTCAGGTTAAGGGGGGTGGGGTTAGGTTTTTAGATCTTTTTTTATAGATCTTGTTTTTTCTATGTAAATGTAAATTGCTTTTTGATAATTTGTTAATTCTAGCTCTGCATTTGTGGTTATTAACTTTGCTTTATATAAAATATTGAAAAAAAAGTGAAGTGTTCAGTTGCACATTTTGGCGTTGAAAAAAACAGGCAGAACACTATTTGGATGGGGAAAAATTCAATCCTCAGATTGCAGAGTAATCTCAAAGTTAATGACCAGATTGGTCGTGAAGAAAGCGAAAGCTATGCTGGGGTCACTTCGAGAGGAATATTGTATAAGAGAGGAGTTGATGAGGCTCTTTGGGGCCCTGGTGAGACCTCATTGGGAGAATGTGTGCAGTTTTGGGCCCCCTATCTTAGAAAGGATGTGATGTTATTGGAGAGGGTGCAGAGGAGATTTACCAGGATGATTCCCGGAATGCAGGGGCTAATCAGAAGGTTGTGGATTTGTGGAACTCACGTCCGCACACAGCAGTAGAGGCCCGATCACTGGGAGAGTTTAAGCAGGAAAATGATAAGTATCTAATTGGTCGGGACATCACGGGAAATGGGGAAGAGGCTGGCAATTGAAACTAGGTATGAGGATATTTCTAACTTCACTGGCACATGGCTCAGGGAGCAATCCTGAGATCACAGCCCTGGACATCCTGTCCTTCAACCTAGCGCCTAACTCCCTGAACCCTCCATGCAGGACCTCTTCACCCTTCTTACCCACATAATTGGTCCCTGCATGGACCATGATAACTGGCTGCTCGCCCTCCCTCCTGAGAATTCAGAGAACTCAATCAGAGGTATCTCAGACCATCAGGGATGCTTGATCTCTCCTACAGAACCTCTTATCTGTTCCCCTAACTATAGAATCCCCTATCACTACAACTCTTCCCTTTACCTCCTTCCTTTCTGAGCTGAGGGTCCATTTTCAGTGCCAGAGACGTGACCACAACAACCTGTCCCTGGTAGGTCATCCCCACCAACAATATCCAAAATGGTATATTTACTGTTTCTGGGAACAGCCACAGAAGTGCACTGCTCTCTCTGTCTATTTCCTTTCCCTCTCTTGACAGTCACCCAGCTACCTGTCTTCTGAATTTTGGGGATGACTGTCTCCCTGAAACTCCTCTTTATCAACCCTTCTGCATCTCGAATGATCTGGAATTCATCCAGGCCCAGTTCCCTAACTCAGTTTGTCAGGAGCTGCAGCTGGATGCACCTTTTGCAGGTTTAGTCATCAGGGACAATTGTGCTGCCCCAGATTTCCCACGTTTTACTCATTGAAAGCAAACTTGTCCTCAGCCTCTACTCGCCAAAGCCTCTTGAGCCAAAGCCTCAAAGCCCCACTCCTATCCTGGGCCACTCACCCACTGGCCGCTCCTCTTCAGCTTCCCCTCCTTTTATTTGTCCCTGCCAATTATCTCAAATGCTCACTCCCACAAATCAACATCTGTTTAACCCTTCTCAGCACAGAGACAGGGAGGGATGTGGGGGATGGTGCGCAGTGACCGAGGTATATTGGAGGAGTATGGATGAGGAGGGGAAGGGTGAGTAGCAGCACTGGTAAATGGTGATGCATCAGAGGGTGTCAGTTCACTGTTCACAGGATGGAGAGGTGATGAGGACAGGGAGGAGGTGGGTGTCCAGAGCTGTGGAAGGATGGGATCAGGGCATGCATCCATCACACCTTCACTGTTCATTCCTTTCCCCAGGTGATTGACACCCTGTCCCGACTCTCTCACACCACTCTCGCCCTGAGCTCTGGAGTCAGGTAAGACCACCATCAGCTTTCTGCTACCGACTCCTCTCTCCACCTCCACCTCCCCACCCACCTCCCTCCTCACTCCCCCTGACCTCCCTCCTCACTCCCCCTCCACCTTTCCATCCTCCCCCATCTCTCTGCTCCCCCTCCATCCCTGTTCCCTCTTCCCATTCCCTCGTTCCTGTCCCTCTATCCTCCAACTCCTCCCTCCCACCATAAACAATGCCTAGTGACCATGCTTCATCAACAGTGCCCTGGCAGCACTGACCTCTTCTCACTGACCTATGCCGGTCAATTGTTTGTGATTGATTCAGTGGGAACACTTTGAATCCCTTTGTACCCAACCCCCTCAAAATAATGACCTGAGTTTCATTTTCTTTCCAAAATGGATAATCTGTATGATGACCATCTGCCAACTCTCTGCCCAGTCACGAGCTCCGCCTGTTGCTCCAGGTTTTGTGCCGCCCTCACCTCCCTACATGTTGTTGGCTTTACACCAATTACACAGAGATCCTGCGAATCCCTGGGGAACCTCCCGTTACTGATGAAAATCCCTGGATCACCTGCCCCGTTATTGATGACGGCCCCTGGGACACCTGCCCCGTTACTGATGACGGTAGGAATCTGGCCCTTTATCCCAACCCTCCTTCCTGTTCGCTGCTCTCTGCCGTACTTATGGTGACGTCTCTCCGTCCCTTTGGCGTAACCTATTGTGGCACATTATCAAAGGCCTTCTGGACATCCCAATGCACCACACCGACTTGGTCCCTGTCATCCATCAGTTTGTTACACCCTCAGAGAAGATTTGTCAATCACGCTGTGTCCTTAATCAGCCCATGGCTGTCCAAATACCTATATATCCGATCTCTCAGAACTCCTTCCAATAATTTACCCACTGCTGACGTAAGGCTCACTGGCCTACAATTACCTGGTTTATTTTTGGAGCCTTTTTTAAACAACAGGGCAACTTGAGCCACCCTCCAATCCTCTGGCACCTCACCCGTGGCTAAGGACATTTTAAATGTATCTGTAGGGGCCCTTGCAATTTCTACACTGGTCTCACTCAAGGTCCAAGGGAAGATCATATCCAGCCCAGGGGATTTATTTACCTTTATTCACTGTAAGGCAGCAAGCACATTCATGCCACTATTGTTTGTTTCCCTTCCTTCCTCATACACTCTGCCAGTTTCCTGAGTAAATACTGATGCAAAAAATCTGTTTCAGATTTCCCCCATTACGCGAGGCTCCACACATAGTTGACCACTCTGATCCTCTCGGGGACCAATTTTATCCCTTACTATCCTTTAACTCTGCCAGAGGAACCTCATATCTTCATTTTACCGTCCTGATTTCCTTCTTGAGTATTTTCTGTGCTCTTCTTGTACCTCATTAGCTTCTTGTTGCCTATACCTGCTATACACCTCTCTCGCATAACTTTTCTTGCATCCATGTGCCTGTCTAGGAGTCTTGAATATCCGTATTGTACCAACCTCTCCTCCCCACCCCCAGCAATACATTCCAGGCCCCATGGAGAAAAGTCTTTTCTCTGACATCTCTCCTAAACTTTCTTTCATTCACCTCAGATTTCAGGCAACATCCTCTGCACTCTCTCCATAGCTTCCACATGCTTCCCATAATGAGAACTTTAATTTAATTTTAAATTTAGCAGTCAGCCAGTAACAGGCCCTTTTGGCCCACAAGCCCATGCTGCCCAATTACACCCAACTGACCCACACTCCTGATAAATTTTGAAGGGTGGGAGGAGACTGGAGCCCCCGGCGAAACCCATGCAGACATGAAGAGAACGTGCCAACTCCTTACAGATAGCATGGGATTTGAACCCTATCCTGAGCAGACAGTGATGCAACCAGTCAGAAAATGCTCTCGACAGTACATCTGTAGAAGTTTGTGAGAGTCTCTTCAGGGCCATCAAGCAGCCTCTTCCCCCACTGCTACAGCCCCCTGTCCATTCCAACAGTGACTCCCGAGCTCCAGGCATCAGGTCACTCTCCTTGACTCCTGGCTCCCAACCCACAATAAGATTAGGAATCTGTCAGCTCCTGAGGGCCTTGGGAAGCACTGCTTGCCGGCGACACTCATGAACGCTTTCTGTTCAAGATCCTCATGAATACAGTAGCACTGCTGAGCCAGAAGAGTGGTGAGCGGAGTCACAGTGCTGCTCCAAAGGATTCAGCTGCCCCATACAAATCCAACAGCCCTGTACAGGCTTTAAATGTCCTATTAAAGGAGCTGACAGTTTTTATTTAAAATTCTGCAACTGCAGGGGTCTATGCCCAAGATGACAATGACCTTCTTAACTATCCTATCAACCTGGGCGGCAACTTTAAGGGGTCGATTGATCTGGTCCCTAAGATCCCTCTGTTCATCCACACTGTTAAGAATCCTACATTAACCTGCCTTAAAGAATGACCTTCCAAAAGGCATCACCTCACACTGATCCATCTGCCATGTTTCCGCCCAACTCTGCATCTGGTTGCAACCATCGACAACTTTCAGCTCCATCCACAACTCCTCCCATCTGCAGATGCCACTGGTCACTGTTCCCTCAGGCAATGTCTGGCTGCATCTCCCCTGACTCCACCTCTTCCATAGTATGGTGATCCCAATGGCACAATCACCCACACTGCCATCTGCTGGCCAGATAGACACCATACACTGGGACCAATACTGCCACCTGCTGGTCAGGTAGACACGGCACACTGGGACCAATACTACCACCTGCTGGTCAGGTAGACACGGCACACTGGGACCAATACTACCACCTGCTGGTCAGGTAGACACAGCACACTGGGACCAATACTGCCACATGCTGGTCAGGTGGACACAGCACATGGAACCAATACTTCAACCTGGTGGTCAGTTAGACACAGAACACTGGAACAAACACTGCCACCTGCTGGTCAGTTAGACATGGTACACTGGAACCAACATCGTCACCTTCTGGTCAGAGGGACACAGCAAAATGGGACAACTGCCACCTGCTCCCAATCACTCTCCTTGATGATTATCAATACAAAACACTTATTTAAAACATAGCCCACTTAAATTTAAAATAAATTTAGAATTTTATTTGCCACATGCTAAAGCCGATTCTGTCCATTGAAACCTGTGCCACCTAATTACACCCTTTACATATTGGAGGGATCACCTGGAGGAAACCCACACAGACATAGGGACAATGTAAGAGCTTCTTATAGGCAGTCTTGAATTCAAACCCAGGGCACTGTTGCCATAATGTCATCATGTTAACTGCTACACCAACCTTGTTCTGCTGGCTCCAGGCATAAATCCCCTTTTGTTCTCGAATGGTCTTTTCTTCTCCTTCGTCCTCCTCTTGTTTTTAATGGAAATATAAAATCCCTTGGGTCTTGTGCACTGACCTCTACCTTGCCAAGGCCAATCGTCAGACCTCAGACAACTCCTATCTCCTCTTACCACAAAAATAAATTACGAAAGTAAGCTTGCGGCAAACATAACAACCAACTGCAAAAGCTTTTATAGATATGTCAAGAGGAAAAGATTGGTGAAATCCAGAGTAGGTCCCTGGCAGTCAGAATCAGGGGAATATATAATGGGAAATAAGGAAATGACAGACCAATTAAATTCTTACTTTAGTTCTGTTTTCACAAGAGAGGATACAAATAACCTCCCAAGGATGTTGGGAAACATAGAGACTAATGCAAGGGAGGAACTGAAAGAAATCAGTATCTCTAAGGACATGGACTTGGGGAAATTGAAGGGATTGAAGGCTGATAAATCCCAAGGGCCTGATAATCTACATCCTAGGGTACTCAAGGAAGTGGCCATTCAGATAGCAGATGCTTTAAGAATTATTTTCCAGAACTCGATAGACTCAGGATCAGTACCCATGGATTGGAGGGTAAAAACGGGCGTAGAGAAAAAGCGGGGAATTATCGGCCGGTGAGCCTTACATCAGTAGTGGGCAAAATGATGGAATCCATTATTAAGGATGTAATAGCGGAGCATATGACTAGCAGAGAAGGGATCGGACGGAGTCAACATGGATTTACAAAAGGTAAATCGTGCTTGACAAATCTATTGGAATTCTTTGAGATGGTGACAGGTAAAATAGATGGGGGAGAGCCAGTGGATGTCGTGTACCTGGATTTCCAAAAGGCCTTCGATAAACATAGAAACATAGACGATAGGAGCAGGAGTAGGTCATTCGACCCTTCGAGCCTGCTCCTCCATTCAATGAGATCATGGCTGATCTTAAAGTTCAGTACCCCGCCTTCTCTCCGTAACCTTCAATACCCTTATACTGAAGAAATAGATCTAATTCCCTCTTAAATATATTAAATGAACCTGCCTCTACTGCCCTCTGTGGCAATGAATTCCACAGATTCACCACCCTCTGGGTAAAGAAATTCCTCCTCATCTCGGTCCTAAATGGTTTGCCTATTATCCTCGAACCATAGCCCCGGGTTCTGGATTTTCCCATCCTTGGAAACATCCCATCTGCATCCATTCTGTCCAGTCCTGCAAGAATTTTATATGTCTCTATGAGATCCCCTCTCAATCTTCTAAACTCCAGTGAGTACAATCCCAATTCGCCCAATCTTTCCTCATAAGTCATTCCTGCCATTCCAGGTATCAGCCTGGTGAATCGCCTCTGCACTCCCTCCATTGCAAGAACATCCTTCCTTAGATAAGGTGACCAAAACTGCACACAACACTCCAGGTGGGGTCTCACCAAGGCCCTGTACAGCTGCAGTAAGGTATCCTTGTTCCTAGACTCAAACTCTCTTGATATGAAGGCCAACATACCATTTGCCTTTTTAACCGCCTGCTGTACCTGCATGCTCGCCTTCAGAGACTGATGTACAAGTACCCCTAGGTCTCTCTGCACTTCCCCATCTCTTAAGGTCCCACATAAATGACTGGCATGCAAAATCAAGGCTCATGGGATTGGGGGCATGGTATTGATGTGGATTGAGAACTGGCTGGCAGATAGAAGACAGAGAGTTGGGATAAACGGCTCATTTTCTGAGTGGCAGGCGGTGACCAGTGGGGTGCCACAGGGATCTGTACTGGGTCCCCAGCTGTTCACAATTTACATTAATGATCTGGATGAGGGGATTGGATGTAATATCTCCAAATTTGCAGACGACACTAAGCTCGGAGGGGTTGTGTGCACTGAAGAGGAAGCTCCAGTGTGATTTGGATAAATTGGGGGACTGGGCAGATACATGGCAAATGCACTACAATGTGGATAAATGTGAAGTTATCCACTTTGGTAATACAAACCGGAGGGCAGATTACTATTTGAATGGCAATAGATTGGGAGTTGGGGAAGTGCAGAGAGACCTAGGGGTTCTTGTACACCAGTCTCTGAAGGCGAGCATGCAGGTACAGCAGGCGGTTAAAAAGGCAAATGGTCTGTTGGCCTTCAATATCAAGAGGGTTTGAGTACAGGAACAAGGATACCTTACTGCAGCTGTACAGGGCCTTGGTGAGACCACACCTGGAGTATTGTGTGCAGTTTTGGTCACCTTATCTAAGGAAGGATGTTCTTGCAATGGAGGGAGTGCAGAGGCGATTCACCAGGCTGATACCTGGAATGGCAGGAATGACTTATGAGGAAAGATTGCGCAAATTGGGATTGTACTCGCTGGAGTTTAGAAGATTGAGAGGGGATCTCATAGAGACCTATAAAATTCTGGCAGGACTGGACAGAATGGATGCAGATGGGATGTTTCCAATGGTGGGGGAGTCCAGAACCCAGGGTCATGGTTCGAGGATAATAAGCAAACATTTAGGACCGAGATTAGGAGGAATTTCTTTACCCAGAGGGTGGTGAATCTGTGGAATTCATTGCCACAGAGGGCAGTAGAGGCAGGTTCATTGAATATATATATATAAGAGGGAATTAGATATATTTATTCAGTATAAGAGAATTAGGGGTTACGGAGAGAAGGTGGGGACGGGGTACTGAACTTTAAGATCAGCCATGATCTCATTGAATGGCGGAGCAGGCTCGAAGGGCCGAATGACCTACTCCTGCTCCTATCTTCTATGTTTCTATGTTTCTAAGACCCCACCACTCTCTCCAACACCTCCAACATCTCAGGTGAGTGATCTCCCCTCCTGGAATGGAGTCTCCCTCAGTACCCCCTCATGGGTGGGGGCATCTCCCCTCCTGGTTGGCGGTCTCCTTCTGCCCCATCCCATGTGGGTGCTACCCAATTTTCTGCCTTCTCTTCACAACTGTTTTGTGTTTGATTTCCAGACCGTTTCCCACGGAGGAATCGGATGCAGACGAGGACATTTACAGGAGTCTTGCTGATCTCATTGAGTAAGTTGAACACTTCATGCCTCCAAAACATTGACGCATTGTGTGCTGTCAACAATGTGCTCAGTGGGAACTCTGTTTGCACCATTACACTGTGGAAGGACCTCACGGTGCCAGAGAACTGGATCATTCCCCACCTATGCAGCTGTCTTCCCAGGACCAGGACCATGTGGTCAGAGTTCCTCCCACTGGCCAAAGATCATGGAGTTGATTAGATGCTGGGTGGGCAGAATTGGGGGTGGGATTCATGGGAGTGAACTGTGGGGGGGCAGGGCTGGGGGGATGGTCACACTGTGGGAGGGACAGAACCACGTGAGCTCTATCGTCGACTAAGAATTTATGGTTTTAAAAATTGGTAGTGGAAGTGCAGGGGTCACTGAAAAGTCTGGGAGCTCATTCTCAGCCCAGCGGTGGTCATTTCTGGAGGGATAAAGAAGAGTTTTCCCTGCAAGGTCTTTGACTGGGCCTGAGGGCTGTGGGAGCCGCAGTGGCTGGCGGATTGCCAAAGTCGTTTCTGGACTTCATTGGGAGTTGCGTCGTTATCATCGGTAACCCCACTCCCAGCCGGGGATTCCCGTCAGCTCCTGGGACACATGATGCCAGAGAAGAATCGGGCTGACCCGGAGAGACATTCCCCCTGCGCTCGAGAAGAATAGCGCTGCAGTTGTCAGTGCACAGACATTCCTGTGGAAACTCCCTTCCCTGCACTGCTCTTTTGGAGAATGATTGATTTGGGCTCTGCTGGTGGATAATTACTGACTGCGTCGGACTTTCATCACGGCGAGCTGCAGCTCTACGATGGCGCACCTTGGACATTTGCAGCTCCTGGGGTTGGGTCCTGCAGAGGCATCTCCCTTCAGATGAATGACTGGACAATGCCGAACCATGTAATAAACCTCCATCCATCGGTCTGGAAGGTGGTTTAAAAGCTCTGTCTCAGACTCTGGGTGGGAGGGGGGTAATGTTGCAATGGATAAAATTCACGGGAAGACTACGTTCTTCTTGCCATCCACTAAAGAGGTGACCCTGGCCCTGAGTAAGGGAGAGCTCTTCATCCTGGTGGAGCCAGTGACGGCCCCCATGCAGAAGGGGGTCCTGTCTGCCGTGTACCCCACATTCCTGATGCAGCCCTTCTCTCTCCCCTGTGATCTCTGGGGGAGGTAAAATCGGTATCATCTGATTCTGTGTAAGCTTGTACCTGACTACAAGTCACTGTATGGCTTTAAAAGGCTGGTCTTTATGCAGTTGGCGTGGGGTGGGGATGCAGAGGGGCAGTTCCAGGTGGTCTTACAGGGGAATACTTATCCCGTGTATGGGCACATTCGGGGAGAGTGCCCTAACCAGCGAGCTTCTGCCTCCACCTCGATGGTGTGGGGTGACACAGCTGGCCCTTCTTCTGCTATATCCCCTCCAGCTGTTCCTTCCCCTGGGGCAGATGCCCTTGCTGAGGTGGAGGTGATGGGTGTTGGGGAAGAGTGTGGGGCGTCGGTGGGGAGGGGTGGACTCCTGCTAAGGGGAGGAAGGCACAAAACACCTCCAGACCCCTTCTCTCGAGGAGCTGGAACCGATGTTTTCCTCCAGGCCCGACCCAGAGGACCTGATAGTGTCTGGGAGTCAACAGGGGCTTGGGGGAGTTGGGGAGAGTGATAGGGTGTCAGAGGCTGAGTATTCCTCAGAGATGGAAATCTCTGTGCCTCAGAAAGTAGGTGGGACAAAGCACAGGAGACATGTGTCCATGGAAGTGGGAATGGGGGAGCCTGAGGAAGGGGATTTACCCCCGGTAAAGGCCGTATGCGCAGAGAGTGTCTTCCCGGAGCTAGAGGGTGGCCCTGTGGTGGCATGGCCACATGAGGAAGGATCTTCCTTCCTTCAGGGCTGCACTTCCCCAGCAAACATATCCAGAGTCGGTGGGGGATTCTGGTGAGTGGGAGGGAGGGGACCTACCCTCTGGTGTGACTGCGTGCCCAGAGTGCAGGTCACCCGGTGGGGTGGTTTCACATATGGTGGCCTCCATCAAGGCAAGGATTCCTGTGATGGGATAGACGGCCCCCGAGTCACCTGTCCGCTCAGTGCATGGGTAGCTGGCCCATTCTGTGAAGAAGGGGGACCATAGTGTGGAGTCTATGAAAATATCTCCGATAATGGGCCTCTCACCATTGGCTCCCCAACCAAGTACCCGCACCAAGCACCCGAACCTCTTGTACTGAGCAGCATTAGTTGGATAACACTAACCTGTCTCACGACAGCCTAAACCCAGCTCAGTTCCATGTTAGTGGGTGAACCATTCAACACTTTGTGAATTCTGCCTCACAATGACAGGAAGAGCCGGCTGTTGCCCTATCAATAACTCAAACTACAGAACTATAGGCTTTTATTTCCAATAAACAAAGGTCAACCTGTGCTGTGACCCAGGCTTTCTGGGGAGGTGTTGGAGCCTTTATGCAGGGTTAAGAAGGAGGAGCCATGGGTCCAGTCACAGAATAGGGCTGAGTCAGATTATTGAGGGTACAGCAGTTCACCTCACTAACATCGAAGGATCAAAAAGTGATGTCGCGATGAATGTTTGGCCACCACAGGCCCGTTATCCCTGTGGTAACTTTTCTGACTGTAGCGTGAATAAAGGCTCTCATGACTGGAGGGAGAACAAATGCTTTTATGAGCTCATAACTATGGGTAGGGTTCAACAGTCGTCTTCAGAAGGGTTCTGTTGGGAAACCAGGGTTATATGTGGGCAGATGGTGTAGGAGTCATCAACACAACATCCTACCAGTGAATCCCATTCACCCCTTCCTGTAGAATTTAGGGTCTGGGAATGAAGACAGAGAACATGGGTTCAGAAAAAAAGTTGAAAAATATACAATTATTTACAAATTTACAGATTTAAGTGGTCCGGGAGTCTGGAGATCCTGGTGGAGCACCTGAGCATCGGGGCGCCTTGGACCCCTTTGGTTTCCTGGTCCCATTGTGAGGGGGGAGAGGCGGGCTGGGTCTCCAACTCAAAGATGGAGGGGGAATGCACCTTCCTCCTGAAGTGGATCCCCTGAGGCCCTGACTGGGGGTGGCGAGAATGAGCTCCATGCCTTGCAGGGCAGCTGAGGCAATGGACCCTCTGTTCCGGCAGGTGCCAGGTCCCTGGGAGACGGTGTCCTCCCTGCCATCCAGGTACTCCACATAGGTGTACGTGGGATTGGCGTGGAGCAGTTTCACTCTTTCTACCTGAAGTGCCATTTGAAGTAGACAAAGACGATGTGGTCAAACAATAATCATGGCTTTTATTAGCAAAAACTCATGGTACAATAATGAAAGACAATAGTTATATCCAATGCACAATGTTAGTGCAGCCAATGTTAGTACAGCAAGGCTCACCAGAGGGGAGACAGGCAGCTTGGTAGACATTCACCACAGTCTCCCCCTGGCAGAAGAAGGGTTAAAATCAAAAGGACAGCTGCTAGGGAAGAGTGAAGCAAGCGATACATGGATAGCGTTTTTGGCCTTGAGAATACTCTAACAGCGCACTGTGTAAATTTAATGAGAAACGTTTGTACATATTTTGGTTGATATGGTTCATAGTGTGAAAAATAAAAAAATATTAAAAATAAAGAGAATACTCTAACAGCCAAAATACGGCAGTATCTAGCAAGCAATCCAAGTATAATGAGGTGTTTTATGAATATGTCAGCCTATCAGGTTGTTCACGAATTCTGGTGCTTCGTCTCAAAACAGATGTCTCCTTTGCAACCTTGGGAACTGGTACAGGTCCTGGGTCTGTAGTGTGGGAAGGACTGACTTCTGACTTCTGGACCCACTCCAGAATCGCCAGTGTGAGGCAGTGGAGCCTCAGCATGGCCATCTGAAAGCTTACTAGGGGTCACAGGCGGCGGGGGGGGGGGGTGGGGGGGGAAGTCCAACCTCTCAGGCTCACTCTGAGTAGGGGTGCGAGGAAGGGGCGAACCAGGCAAGGCCAGATTTCTTAGGGGTACAGTGTCGGTACTCCCATCTGGGAATCTAACATGAGCGTAGTGGGGGTTGGTATGCAGTAGCTGAACTGGTTGGACTAGGGGGTCTGTTTTATGCGCCCGAGCGTGGCTCTTCAGCAGCACGGTTCCAGGCTCAGATAAACAGGCTGGCCAGTCCATCACAGTTCCTGATTTCCTAGGAAAGGCAAACATACATTCATGAGGTGTTTGATTTGTTGCAGTACCCAATAAAGACCTACCCGTTGGCAGCACCTCCTGCCAACGGGTAACAGGGTAACCATGTGCTTTTATAGCAAGATTAAGTCTTCCAGACTGTAGCATTAGCCCTGTCAACCTGCCCATTGTCCTGCGGGTTGTAGCTCGTGGTACGGCTGGTGGCAATCCCCTTTCATAGCAGGGCTCGCCGCAGTTCAGCGCTCATGAATGCTGAGCCTCTATCGGTATGAATGTAATTGGGAAAACCAAAAAACGCTGAAAATTCTGTCAAGTGACTTTTTTTTTTCATGGTACAATTATAAGTGTTTATTAGTGTGTCACCATAACTTGTTAGCTAGGCTATTGCTAAGTAGTTATATTTGGATTTTCATCACCTTAATCACCAAAAGAAACACATATGTGTGAAAACAAACAAAAAAAATGGTGTTTGCACCCATTTCCTGTTTTTTTTTTTTTTTTTTTTTTTCACACCATAAATCACAATAGCCATGATATACACTTTTTCTTTTCCACACATTTACAGTGACTTTTTCTCCCTCCCCCCTCCCTCCTCCCAAGCCACCCCCCCATCCCTCCCCCCTCTCATCCATTTTAGTTATACAATCTAGGTTGCATTAATTCAGTTAGACAATGTTGTCATTCAACAAAAATACACCAGAAATTCTACTGAGTCCATGTTTTTCTTCTCTTCTCCTTCCATCAACTTAGGTAATGTTTGTTCCCGGTAGGTTTTCGCTATTGTATTTAATGTAAGGCTCCCATACTTGTTCGAATATTTCAATATTATTTCTTAAACTATATGTTATTTTTTCTAATGGGATACATTTATTCATTTCTATATACCATTGTTGTATTTTCAAATTATCTTCCAATTTCCAGGTTGACATAATACATTTTTTTGCTACAGCTAGGGCTATCTTAACAAATCTTTTTTGTGCATCCTCCAAGTCAATTCCAAATTCTTTATTTTTTATGTTACTTAGGAGAAAGATCTCTGGATTCTTTGGTATATTGTTTTCTGTTATTTTATTTAATATCTGATTGAGATCATCCCAAAATTTTTCTACTCTCTCACATGTCCAGATTGCATGAATTGTTGTTCCCCTTTCTTTTTTACATCGAAAACATCTATCAGATACTGTTGGGTCCCATTTATTTAACTTTTGCGGTGTAATGTATAGTCTGTGTAACCAATTATATTGTATCATACGCAGCCTCGTATTTATTGTATTTCTCATCGTTCCAGAGCATAACTTCTCCCATGTTTCCTTTTTTATCTTTATATTTAAATCTTGTTCCCATTTTTGTTTAGTTTTACCATTTGTTTCCTCATTTTCCTTTTCTTGCAGTTTAATATACATATTTTTTATAAATCTTTTGATTAACATTGTATCTGTAATCACATATTCAAGGTTACTTCCCTCTGGTAAACTCAAGTTGCTTCCTAATTTATCTTTCAAGTAGGATCTCAGTTGGTAATATGCCAGCGCTGTATCTCCCGTTATATTGTACTTATCTCTCATTTGTTCAAAGGATAAGAATCTACTTCCTGAAAAACAATTTTCTATTCTTTTAATCCCTTTTTTTTCCCATTTTCTGAAGGCAAGGTTGTCTATTGTAAAAGGGAGTAGCTTATTTTGCGTCAATATTAGTTTTGGTATTTGGTAATTTATTTTATTTCTTTCTACATGTATCTTCTTCCATATATTGAGGAGATGGTGTAATACTGGAGAAGTTCTATGTTGTACCAATTTTTCGTCCCATTTATATAATATGTGTTCAGGTATCTTTTCCCCTATTTTATCTAATTCTAGTCTCGTCCAGTCTGGTTTTTCCTTTGTTTGATAAAAATCTGATAGGTACCTTAATTGTGCGGCTCTATAATAATTTTTGAAGTTTGGCAATTGTAAGCCTCCTTGTTTATACCATTCTGTTAATTTGTCTAGTGCTATCCTCGGTTTCCCCCCTCTCCATAAAAATCTCCTTATTATTTTCTTTAACTCTTTGAAGAATTTTTCTGTCAGTTGTATTGGCAATGCCTGAAATAAGTATAGTATCCTTGGAAAAATGTTCATTTTAATACAGTTTATCCTTCCTATCAGTGTTAGTGGTAGCTCTTTCCAATGCTCTAAATCGTCCTGTAGTTTTTTCATTAGTGGATTGTAATTGAGTTTATATAATTGGCCTAGATTTTTGTTTATTTGCACACCTAGGTATCTTATTGCCTGCGTTTGCCATCTGAATGGGGATTCCTCCTTAAATTTTGAGAAATCCGCGTTATTCATAGGCATTGCTTCACTTTTATTTACGTTTATCTTGTATCCCGACACTTCTCCATATTCCTTCAATTTCTTATATAGTTCTTTTATTGATAGTTCTGGTTCTGTTAAGTACACTATCACATCATCCGCAAACAGACTGATTTTATATTCCCTGTCTTTTATTTTTATTCCTTTTATATTATTATCTCTTCTTATCGATTCTGCTAGTGGTTCTATAGCTAGCGCAAACAATAATGGTGATAGTGGGCATCCCTGCCGCGTTGACCTGCTTAAGTTAAATTGCTTTGATACATGTCCATTTACTGTCACTTTCGCTAACGGTCCCTTATATAATGCTTTAATCCAATTAATATACTTCTCCGGTAAACTGAATTTTTGCAATACTTTGAACAAATAATTCCATTCTACTCTGTCGAAGGCCTTCTCTGCGTCTAAAGCAACTGCTACTGCCGGTGCTTTATTTCCTTCTACTGCATGAATTAAGTTAATAAATTTACAAATATTGTCTGTTGTGCGTCTTTTTTTGATAAATCCAGTTTGGTCTAAATTTACCATTTTCGGTACCTGTTCTGCTAATCTGTTCGCTAATAGTTTAGCTATTATCTTATAATCTGTGTTTAGCAAAGATATTGGTCTATATGACGCTGGTGAGAGTGGATCTTTCCCTTGTTTTAGTATCACTGTAATTATTGCTGTTTTACATGAATCTGGTAAGTTTTGTGTCTCATCAATCTGGTTGATTACATCCAGGAGGGGCGGTATTATTAGGTCTTTAAATGTTTTGTAGAATTCTATTGGGAGTCCATCCTCTCCTGGTGTCTTATTATTTGGTAAATTTTTTATTATCTCTTGTATTTCTACTGTTCCAAATGGTTCTGTTAATTTATTTTGTTCCTCTATTTGTAGTTTTGGTAGTTCAATTTTAGTCAAAAATTCATCTATTTTCCCTTCTTTCCCTTCGTTTTCGGTTCGGTATAATTGTTCATAGAATTCTCTGAAGTTTTCCTTAATTTCTTTTGGATTATATGTAATTTGTTTGTCTTTTTTCCTTGTTGCCAATACCGTTTTCTTAGTTTGCTCTGTCTTAAGCTGCCATGCTAGGATTTTGTGTGTTTTTTCCCCTAGTTCATAATATTTCTGTTTTGTCTTCATTATATTCTTCTCCACCTTATATGTTTGTAATGTTTCATATTTTATTTTTTTATCCGCCAATTCTCTTCTTTTGGTTGTATCTTCCTTTATTGCTAATTTTTTTTCTATGTTTATTATTTCCCTTTCCAACTGCTCTGTTTCCTGATTATAGTCCTTCTTCATCTTGGTTGCATAACTTATTATTTGCCCTCTAATGAATGCTTTCATTGCGTCCCATAGTATAAACTTATCTTCCACTGATTCCGTATTTACTTCAAAGTACATTTTTAATTGTTTTTCAATAAATTCTCTAAAATCCTGTCTTTTAAGTAGCATGGGGTTTAATCTCCATCTATACATTCTTGGAGGGATGTCTTCTAGCTCTATTGCCAATAACAGGGGTGAGTGGTCCGATAATAGTCTAGCTTTATATTCCGTTTTCCTAACTCTCCCTTGTATGTGGGCTGATAACAGGAATAGGTCTATCCTTGAGTATGTTTTATGTCTAGTCGAGTAGTATGAGTATTCCTTTTCTTTTGGGTTTTGTTTCCTCCATATGTCCACAAGTTTCATTTCTTGCATTGATTTAATTATAAATTTGGTTACTTTGTTCTTCCTGTTAATTTTTTTCCCCGTTTTATCCATATTTGGATCCAAATTCAGATTGAAATCCCCTCCTATTAGTATGTTCCCTTGCGTATTAGCTACCTTCAAAAAGATATCTTGCATAAACTTTTGATCTTCTTCGTTAGGTGAATATATATTAAGTAGATTCCAAAGCTCTGAATATATCTGACATTTTATCATAACATATCTCCCTGCTGGATCTATTATTTCCTCTTCTATTTTAAATGGCACATTTTTGCTAATTAATATAGCCACTCCTCTTGCTTTTGAATTATACGATGCTGCTGTTACATGTCCTACCCAATCTCTCTTTAATTTCTTGTGCTCCAATTCAGTTAAATGTGTTTCTTGGACAAATGCTATATCTATTTTTTCCTTTTTCAGTAAATTTAGTAGTTTCTTCCTTTTAATTTGGTTATGTATTCCATTAATATTTAGAGTCATATAGTTCAGCGTAGCCATTTTATATTTTGTTTATCTTCTCTTTCCGTTTTTCCATCATTACCTTTCCTCCTTTTCCATTTCTGTTTTCTTATTTTCAACTCTTTACCAGACAACATTCCTACAACATCCAACATTTTCCTTATTCTCCTATTTCTATCTTCTTTATCCCCAATCTCCCCTTCCCCTCCTGAGTTGCCCTTTATCCCTTGTCGGACAACCACATCTCCCCTCTCCATTTGGATTTGCGAGTCCACTCGCAAGCGTCAACTGATTTTGCAGTGACCGCTCTTTTCCCCCCACCCAGCCCCCCCCAGAAAAGATTTCGTTTTTTATATGTCACAAAGGTCACTCTTTTAGTTCCCTCCTTATTCTCTCTATTCCATTACCTTCCCTTATTGATTCTTGTCTATACTTTCTATGTTTTCCTCTAATTACAGATACTTTCACATATGCCCGTTGTCTCTATTCACTCTTATACCTCTTTACCCGCATACATATCAATCGTGGTCATTTTTACCCTCCTTACCCGTCTTCATCCCTCAGTCTATTTTTGTCTTTACCCACATACATATCAATCGTGATAATTTTTGCTCTCATTACCCGTCTTCATCCCTCAGTCTATTTTTGTAATTGTTCTGCAAATTTTCGTGCTTCTTCTGGATCCGAGAATAGTCTGTTTTGTTGTCCTGGAATAAATATTTTCAATACCGCAGGATGCTTCAGTGTAAATTTATATCCTTTCTTCCATAAAATCGCTTTTGCTGCATTGAACTCTTTTCTCTTCTTTAGGAGTTCAAAGCTTATATCTGGATAAATGAAGATTTTTTGCCCTTTATACTCCAGTGGTTTGTTGCCCTCTCTTACTTTTTCCATTGTCTTCTCCAGCACCTTTTCTCTTGTAGTATATCTTAGGAATTTTACTACAATAGATCTTGGTTTTTGTTGTGGTTGTGGTTTAGGGGCCAATGCTCTATGTGCCCTTTCTATTTCCATTTCTTGCTGTAGTTCTGGACATCCTAGGGCCTTAGGGATCCATTCTTTTATAAACTCCCTCATATTCTTGCCTTCTACATCTTCCTTAAGGCCCACTATCTTTATGTTATTTCTTCTGTTATAATTTTCCATTATATCTATTTTTTGGGCTAGTAATTCTTGTGTCTCTTTAGTTTTTTTATTAGATTCCTCCAATTTCTTTTTTAAGTCTTCTACCTCCATTTCTGCTGCTATTGCCCGTTCTTCCATCTTGTCCATTTTTTTCCCCATTTCTGTTAAGGTCATATCCATTTTATTTATTTTCTTTTCTGTGTTGTTTATTCTTCTTCTTAAATCATTGAATTCCTGTGTTTGCCATTCTTTAAATGACTCCATGTATCCTCTAACAAGAGCAAGTACCTCTTTTACCTTGCCTATCTTTTCTTCTTCTATTTCCCTGTACTCTTCCTCTTCCTCTTCTTCTTCCTCTAGGTTGACCATCTGTTGTTTCTTTGCTGCCCTTTCCTCCTCTTCTTTCTTGTTTCCATTGTCTTCTGTGGTGTCTTCTTGCTGCAGGTGTTCTGCAGCTGTCGTTGCCGGCTGTGGAGATCGACTCCCCAGCTGGTCCCCCCTCCCGTCGGTGTGTTTTTTTGTATGCGCATCGCGCATGCGCGACTCCTCGCGCATGCGCGGTTGCGCACTTTTACTCGGCTCTGTGAGCCATTGTTGTAGTTCTCTTTCTACCGACCTGAGGTAGTGGGGTCTTCTCTCCACAGCGGGCCTCTTCGGACAGGTAAGGCCTTCACCTTTTTCCTCCGTTGTCTTCTCTTCCTCTCTTCTTTCCGTTGATTTTGATTTTTCTCCTTTTGTCTCCATCTTCTTTCCACCTTTATACTCACTTTTCTTTAACTTTTATTTCTGTGCCTTTGTGTTTTCCTTTGTTTTTTCCGACTTTTCTGGAGAGGGCTGGAGTTCACCGTCCGGCCACTACTCCATCACGTGACTCCTCCTAATTCTGTCAAGTGACTTAATGACAGACGCTGACGAGATGTCAGGGCAGGGTATCACAAAGGGAAACCTTGAATATTCATCAATTACAGTAAGGAAATATACATTTTTGTTGTTGGAAGGTACCGGCCCTTTAAAATCTAAGCTAATCCTCTCAAAAGGTCGGGTTGCCTTGATGAGAGTGGCCTCTGGAGCTTTGAAGTATTGCGGTTTGCATTCTGCACAAACAGGACAGCTTTTAGTCAGTTTCCTGACTTCTTCCAGAGAGTAAGGAAGGTTGTTAGCCTTTATATAGTGGAAGAATCTCATGACTCCTGGGTGGCACAGTCTGCTATGGATCTCTTTTAGCCCCTCCAGCTGAGCACCAGCAGCAGATCGTGACCATGCGTGAGAGGGATCATTTCACCTGCCCGGTCTGGACTGGATCTCATAATTATAAGTTGAGAGTTCTATTTGCCAGCGTGCCATCTTATTGTTCTTGATTTTACTTTCGTGTTTAGTACTCAACGTAGGCTTCAGATTTCTGATCAGTGACAAGAGTAAATTTTCTGCCGGCTAGAGAGTGTCTCCAGTAGCGAACAGCTTCAATAATAGCCTGGGCTTCTTTTTCAATGGCAGAATGTTTAAGTTCAGGTCCATCTAACGTGCGGGAGAAGAATGCCACAGGTCTGCCCTTTTGATTAAGAGCTCCTGCCAAGGCACAATCCTTGGCATCAGTTTCCACTTGGGATGGGACATCCTCGTCAATGGAAGAGAGTGGAGCTTTGGCAATATCAGCTTTAATTCTCTCCAAAGCCCTCAAGGCCATTGGAGAGAGAGGAAAAGATTTAGTGTCAAACAGAGGGCGTGCCTTCATGGTGTAGTTCCGAACCCATTTGCAGTAGTAAGAAAACAATCCCATACACCTTTTAAGGGCTTTTGCTGAGTTTGGGGGTGGTAACTTCTTAACGGGGGCCATTCTTTCCGGTCGGGGTTCATTTCACCCTTGCGGACAATTTAGCCCAGAATGGGTAGCTCTGTCGTGTTGAACACACATTTGCCCTCGTTAAATGTAAGGTTGTGTTCTTTAGCTGTTGTTAAAAATTTCTTTAAGTTGTTGTCGTGCTCAGCCTGTATTTTCCCACCGATAGTGACATTATCCAGATAGGGAAACGTACCCTGTAACTCATACGTCCTAACAATCTTATCCATTTCCCTGAAACACTGACACACCATTAGTGACTCCAAAAGGTACCTTTTTAAACTGGTATAACCCGCCCATCAGCCTCAAAAGCCGTATATGGTCGTTCCTTTTTCTTAATGGGGATTTGTTGATAAGCTGCTTTGAGGTCGATAGTGGAGTACACTTTGTATTGCGCTATCTGATTAATCATTTCATTGATGCGTGGCAGGGGGCATCCATGTTAGTGTAATGGTTGATTGTCTGGCTGTAGTCAATAGCCAGTCGTCTCTTAGTGTGATTTTTCACAACTACCACTTGGGCTCCCCACGGACTCTTACTGGGTTCAATTACTCCCTCTCTAAGCAATCTCTGGGTCTCAGCTTTGATAAACTCAGGATCCTCTTTGCTGTAAGAATGGCTCTTAGTGGCAATCGGCTGACACTCAGGGGATAAATCACTGAAAAGGGAAGGAGCTTTGATCTTTAATGTAGACAGACTGCAGTAACTTGCACTTGTAAGTGTGGGTAGTGGCCCATCGAAATTTAACACTACACTGTTCATCTGAGATTGAATATCTAATCCCAGTACCACAGGGGCGCAGAGCTCCGGCATAATAAAGATCCACACATCAGCCAGGCAATGTCCCTGCAAATTTAAAGTAACTTTACACTTGTCCCGTACAGTTTTTGTAAGTTCACTACAAGCCATCGATATCTTTTGGTTTGCTGGATATCTCTGGAAATTTAAGGCTCCGGCAACTTTCTCGTGGATGTAGCTGTCAGTACTCCCCAAGTCTATTGGACAATCAAGAGTCTCACCATTCACCTTCCCCTTCATAGTCGACCATTCCAATCCATGACATCCCTCAAGCTTTAGAGTCAATTGAGCTATCACAGAGGGTCTCACCTCGCTGTCACTTGAAGTTGATTCAGCCTGCTCGACTGAAGATTCCCCCTTTTCATAGTTGTCTTCCATTCCTGCAGCTCCAGGACTCATTTTCTTGGTGCTTCTCTTCTTCTTCTTATCAGTGGGAGTACTTTTCGCCTTACATGCTTTAGCGAAGTGGCCGAGTTTCCCACAATAGCTGCAGGTAGCAAATTGAACCAGGCACTTCTGTCTGGGGTTCCAGCTCTTATCACAGAAGTAGCATTTTTAAGGAGTTCGCCCTTTTCTTTCCTTCGGGGTTCCAGCACTCCTGGATGTTTCCTTTTCGGTTTCTAGCTTCTCACTGGACTGCATGGCACTTCCCAGTGTTTTGGCTAGAGTGACTGCCCGATCGTAGGTTAAGGGCTCCGTCTCCAGCAGCCTCTGTCAGATGTAACTGGAGTCAATCCTGTTGACTAAAGCATCCAGCTACAAGGTATTGCGATGTTGTTGCACATTGACTGCCCTGACATCACATTCGTTTGCCAGCGAGTCGAGGGCTATCACTTTCCCCGGGTTTCTGGCGTCTAGTCAGCAACTAGTATCGAGCAAGCATCACGTTCTGTGGTGCTGCATAGTAAGTAGTCAGACGTTCCCGGGCTATAGCCAGAGTGGTAGCTCCTTGCGTTACGGTGAAAGGGACCTCACCCAGCAGAGAGTTCAGGTGGCATCGCCTCATCGACCATGTTGTATTGAGCCATGTAGTAATCGAAACAAACAATCCAGTGGTTGAAAATTCCTCTGGCCCTTGAGGCAGACTGATCGATTATCAGCCGCTCTGGCTTGAGGGCTGCATCCATTTCTGCTAATAAAATTGAAGGGCCAGTTGATGAAGTCGACAAAGACGATGTGGTCAAACAATAATCATGGCTTTTATTAGCAGAAACTCATGGTACAATAATGAAAGACAATAGATGCATATACAGTTATATCCAAGGGGAGTGTCCTTAACAGTAGAGATAATGCACAGCCAATGTTAGTACAGCAAGGCTCGCCAGAGGGGAGACAGGCAGCTTGGCAGACATTCACCACATCTCCAGGGCGTCAATCTTGCTTCTCACGTGCTTCCAGAGAAGGACTGGACCAGGAGTGATGAGCTAGGTTGGGAGTGTAGTTCCCGATACCGACTTTCTTTCGAAAGTGCATAGGTGCTCGTGAGGAGTAGCATTGGTTTCAGTATATAGTAGCGACCAGATGGAATAACCATATGGCATGGAAACAGGCCATTTTGTCCCTTCAAGTTCACACCGGTTCACTCAAACAACTCCACTAGATCCCCCCTTCTATTCTCCGCCCATAACCCTCCAACCCCCTCTATCCATGTATATATCCAGCCTCCTCTTAAATGAAAGAACTGACTCTGCCTCAACTATTTCCTCCGGAAGATTATTCCATTCAGCCACCACTCTCTGAGTGAAGAAACATCCTCTCATGTTAGATATATTCGGAGCTTTGGAATCTACTTAATATATATTCACCTAACGAAGAAGATCAAAAGTTTATGCAAGATATCTTTTTGAAGGTAGCTAATACGCAAGGGAACATACTAATAGGAGGGGATTTCAATCTGAATTTGGATCCAAATATGGATAAACGGGGAAAAAAATTAACAGGAAGAACAAAGTAACCAAATTTATAATTAAATCAATGCAAGAAATGAAGCTTGTGGACATATGGAGGAAACAAAACCCAAAAGAAAAGGAATACTCATACTACTTGACTAGACATAAAACATACTCAAGAATAGACCTATTTTTGTTATCAGCTAGTATGCAGGATAGAGTAAGAAAAACAGAATATAAAGCGAGAATGCTATCGGACCATTCACCCTTAATACTGACAGTAAAGCTAGAGGACATCCCTCCAAGAATGTATAGATGGAGATTAAACCCCATGCTACTTAAAAGACAGGATTTTAGAGAATTTATTGAAAAACAATTAAAAATGTACTTTGAAGTAAATACGGAATCAGTGAAAGATAAGTTTATACTATGGGACGCAAAGAAAGCATTCATTAGAGGACAAATAATAAGTTATGCAACCAAGATGAAGAAGGACTATAATCAGGAAACAGAGCAGTTGGAAAGGGAAATAATAAACATAGAAAAAAAATTAGCAATAAAGGAAGATACAACCAAAAGAAGAGAATTGGCGGATAAAAAAATAAAATATGAAACATTACAAACATATAAGGTGGAGAAGAATATAATGAAGACAAAACAGAAATATTATGAACTAGGTGAAAAAACACACAAAATCTTAGCATGGCAGCTTAAGACAGAGGAAACTAAAAAAATGGTATTGGCAACAAGGAAAAAAGACAAACAAATTACATATAATCCAAAAGAAATTAAGGAAAACTTCAGAGAATTCTATGAACAATTATACCGAACTGAAAACGAAGGGAAAGAAGGGAAAATAGATGAATTTTTGACTAAAATTGAACTACCAAAACTACAAATAGAGGAACAAAATAAATTAACAGAACCATTTGGAACAGTAGAAATACAAGAGATAATAAAAAATTTACCAAATAATAAGACACCAGGAGAGGATGGACTCCCAATAGAATTCTACAAAACATTTAAAGATCTAATAATACCGCCCCTCCTGGATGTAATCAACCAGATTGATGAGACACAAAACTTACCAGATGCATGTAAAACAGCAATAATTACAGTGATACTAAAACAAGGGAAAGATCCACTCTCACCAGCGTCATATAGACCAATATCTCTGCTAAACACAGATTATAAGATAATAGCTAAACTATTAGCAAACAGATTAGCAGAACATGTACCGAAAATGGTAAATTTAGACCAAACTGGATTTATCAAAAAAAGATGCACAACAGACAATATTTGTAAATTTATTAACTTAATCCATGCAGTAGAAGGAAATAAAGCACCGGCAGTAGCAGTTGCTTTAGACGCAGAGAAGGCCTTCGACAGAGTAGAATGGAATTACTTGTTCAAAGTATTGCAAAAATTCAGTTTACCGGAGAAGTATATTAATTGGATTAAAGCATTATATAAGGGACCGTTAGCGAAAGTGACAGTAAATGGACATGTATCAAAGCAATTTAACTTAAGCATGTCAACGCGGCAGGGATGCCCACTATCACCATTATTGTTTGCGCTAGCTATAGAACCACTAGCAGAATCGATAAGAATAGATAATAATATAAAAGGAATAAAAATAAAAGACAGGGAATATAAAATCAGTCTATTTGCGGATGATGTGATAGTGTACTTAACAGAACCAGAACTATCAATAAAAGAACTATATAAGAAATTGAAGGAATATGGAGAAGTGTCGGGATACAAGATAAACGTAAATAAAAGTGAAGCAATGCCTATGAATAACGCGGATTTCTCAAAATTTAAGGAGGAATCCCCATTCAGATGGCAAATGCAGGCAATAAGATACCTAGGTGTGCAAATAAACAAAAATCTAGGCCAACTATATAAACTCAATTACAATCCACTAATGAAAAAATTACAGGACGATTTAGAGCATTGGAAAGAGCTACCACTAACACTGATAGGAAGGATAAACTGTATTAAAATGAACATTTTTCCAAGGATACTATACTTATTTCAGGCATTGCCAATACAACTGACAGAAAAATTCTTCAAAGAGTTAAAGAAAATAATAAGGAGATTTTTATGGAGGGGGGGAAACCGAGGATAGCACTAGATAAATTAACAGAATGGTATAAACAAGGAGGCTTACAATTGCCAAACTTCAAAAATTATTATAGAGCCGCACAATTAAGGTACCTATCAGATTTTTACCAAACAAGGGAAAAACCAGACTGGACGAGACTAGAATTAGATAAAATAGGGGAAAAGATACCTGAACACATATTATATAAATGGGACGAAAAATTGGTACAACATAGAACTTCTCCAGTATTACACCATCTCCTCAATATATGGAAGAAGATTCATGTAGAAAGAAATAAAACAAATTATCAAATACCAAAACTAATATTGACGCAAAATAAGCTACTCCCTTTTACAATAGACAACCTTTCCTTTAGAAAATGGGAAAAAAAAGGGATTAAAAGAATAGAAAATTGTTTTTCAGGAAGTAGATTCTTATCCTTTGAACAAATGAGAGATAAGTACAATATAACTGGAGATACAGCGCTGGCATATTACCAACTGAGATCCTACTTGAAAGATAAATTAGGAAGCAATTTGAGTTTACCAGAGGGAAGTAACCTTGAATATGTGATTACAGATACAATGTTAATCAAAAGATTTATAACAAATATGTATATTAAACTGCAAGAAAAGGAGAATGAGGAAACAAATGGTAAAACTAAACAAAAATGGGAACAAGATTTAAATATAAAGATAAAAAAGGAAACATGGGAGAAATTATGTTCTGGAACGATGAGAAATACAATAAATACGAGACTGCGTATGATACAATATAATTGGTTACACAGACTATACATTACACTGCAAAAGTTAAATAAATGGGACCCAACAGTATCTGATAGATGTTTTCGATGTAAAAAAGAAAGGGGAACCACAATTCATGCAATCTGGACATGTGAGAGAGTAGAAAAATTTTGGGATGATCTCAATCAGATATTAAATAAAATAACAGAAAACAACATACCAAAGAATCCAGAGATCTTTCTCCTAAGTAACATAAAAAATAAAGAATTTGGAATTGATTTGGAAGATGCACAAAAAAGATTTGTTAAGATAGCCCTAGCCGTAGCAAAAAAATGTATTATGTCAACCTGGAAATTGGAAGATAATTTGAAAATACAACAATGGTATATAGAAATGAATAAATGTATTCCATTAGAAAAAATAACATATAGTTTAAGAAATAATATTGAAATATTCGAACAAGTATGGGAGCCTTACATTAAATACAATAGTGAAAACCTACCGGGAACAAACATTACCTAAGTTGATGGAAGGAGAAGAAAAAAAAAGAATGGACTCAGTAGAATTTCTGGTGTATTTTTGTTGAATGACAACATTGTCTGACTGAATTAATGCAACCTAGATTGTATATCTAAAATGGATGAGAGGGGGGGGTGGGGGGGTGGCTTGGGAGGAGGGAGGGGGGGGGAGAAAAAGTCACTGTAAATGTGTGAAAAAGAAAAAGTGTATATCATGGCTATTGTGATTTATGGTGTGAAAAATTTAAAAAAAAAAAAAAACCTGTTGGCAAGCTGTGCCCAGAGCGCAAATGTGAACTGGGCACCCCGATCACAGGTGAGGTGAGCCGGGGCGCCGAACTGGGTGACCCAACCATGCGACAGGGCTCAGGAGCAGGAGTCGGTGGAAGCGTCTGGCATCAGGATCGCCTTGGGCCAGCGAGTGGTGCAGTCCACCACCATAAACAGGTAATGGTTGCCCCGGGAAATGGGTAAGGGCCCGATGATGTCCACGTAAATGTGGCTGAACCTTTCCTGGACATGCTCGAACTACTGTACAGGTGCCCTGGTGTGCCTGTGCACCTTGGACATCTGGCAATGGGTGCATGTTCTGGCCCAGCCCGCGATCAGCTTCCGCAACCCATGCCATACGAACCATTCTGCCACCATCCAGACCATGGACCTGATGGACGGATGTGAAAGGTTGTGGATGTGATGGAAGACCTGCCTGCGCCACTGCTGCGGAACCACGGGGTGCCCACAGAGATATCGCACAGGATGGTGCCTTCGCTGCTCGGAGTTGGGAGGTCTCAGAACTGCAGGCCGGTGATGGCGGTATTGAAGGCCCTCGTCTCCTCATCAGCTTCCTGGTCCCGGGCAAGCTGGTTGAAGTCGATGCTGGGTGTCAGCACGCAGATGGCCAGTCGTGAGAGTGCATCGGCAACCACATTGTCCTTCCCTGCCTTGTGCTTAATGTCGGTGGTAAACTCAGACACGAAGGAGAGGTGAAGCTGCTGGTGGGCCGACCAGGGATCCTTTGCCATCGTGAGCACCTGGGTGAGGGGCTTGTGGTCTGTGAAGATGGTAAAAGTCGTCCCCTCCAAAAAATAGTGGAAATGCTGCACCACCAGGTACATGCCCAGTAACTCACAGTTGAAGGCACTAGCGTTCCGGCGGGCAGAGCAGGCGGCTGAAGAATGCCAGCAGCTTCCAATGCTCATTCACCTGCTGCTCCAAGATGGCACCGACGGCTGTGGCAGAGGCATCGACAGAGAGTGCCATATGCAGGTCGGTGTGCAGGTGGGCAAGCATGGGGACCTTCGCGAGGGCATCCTTGATGGCCTCGAATGCGTTGCAGGCTTCTGGGTTCCAAGTGAGCATATTGTGCTTGGCTGCAATGAGGGTGAACAGCGGTTGCATGATGCGTGCAGCTCCCGGGATGAAGCGGTTGTAAAAGTTGACCATACCCGCGATCTCCTGCCGCCCCTTGAGGCTGTTCAGGCATGGGAACTCCCTGATAGCAGCAACCTTTGCAGCGGCGGGCATGGCTCCTTTGGCCATGATGGTATGGCGCAGGAACTGCATGGAGTCTTTCCCAAACTGGCACTTGACCGGGATGATGATAAGGCCGAAGTCGGCCAGCTGGGAGAAAGGGGCATGTTGATGGGCCTTGTGTTGCGCCCGGTCCTTGCTGGCGACGAGGATGTCATCCAAAAAAATAAAGATGAAATCCAAGTCCCTGCCCATGGAGTCCATGAGGTGCTGGAAGGTCTGAGTGGCGTTCTTGAGCCCGAATGGCATGTGCAGGAATTCGAACAGACCAAAGGGGGTGATGATGACCGTCTTGGGTATGTCCTCAGGGTGCACCAGGATCTGGTGATAACTGCACAACAGGTCAACCTTGGAGAAGACGCTCGCACCTTGCAGGTTGGCTGTAAAGTCTTGGATGGTCCGAGGGACCCGGTAAGCACTCGCTTGATGGTCTTGTACTTGTCCTTGGCGGGTGGGTGCTGAACAAGGTACAGCACGCGTCTGGCAGTGGCCTGGTCCAGGGCAGCGACCACATGGTAGAATTTGGTCATGTCGGACGAAATCTGGCGGAGGTGAAACTGGGCCTCCGCGTGGCTGAACCAGGTCTCCGGCTCCTGAACCCAGAATTCAGGCAGTTTCACGGCTATAGCACTGATCCCAGGCTCGCTCATGATGGGTTCAAAGACGTTTGAACTAGTCAGGGTCACCAATTGTAGCGGCAGCTACTCTGCTCCTGCAATAACACACGCGACCGGACGGGTTGAGCTCAGTGAGTAGACTCGTTTATTGCAGGCTGCTGGGCTACACTTATACTGCCACCCCGGACCTGGCTGAGAACCGGGCTGGAGGGTGCTGACATCACCCAGGTGTCATGTGGTTCCCAAGCGCAGGTTTCTGAACCCCGAGCTGGAAGGAAGGG
Source organism: Narcine bancroftii (assembly GCF_036971445.1). Classification (NCBI taxonomy): domain Eukaryota; kingdom Metazoa; phylum Chordata; class Chondrichthyes; order Torpediniformes; family Narcinidae; genus Narcine; species Narcine bancroftii. Next base: position 12,047,675 of record NW_027211895.1, on the reverse strand, counting down.
AAACCCCCGACATTGCCATTTTGGCCAGCTGCCCCGCTGCATGGCTTACAAGCGGGGCCGGTTCGCCTGCCTTGTGGTGAGCCGCCATAGGCCCTCCATTCTGAACTGTTATGGGGGAAGGGGACCAGAATACTCCAAGGTCACACTTTTAAGGTGATACAGGAAGTCCAGACCCAACAACACCAGAGTGCAAAATTCATCCATAATATACAGGCGAAATTTACAGAATTCCCCTCCCACCCCCTTCAAACAACAGATGTACTATACAATGTTGTTGAACACGCATAGAACGTGAATGAGACTCAAGGAATATGTGATAATTAGAAGGATCCATCTTCAGGTTGTATTTTTGTACAGTCCATGAGTCTGTGAAGTTTTCAGTAGAACCCGTGTCGATTAGGCATTTAGTGGAACGTCCGTTTACCTTCACTGCCACTATGGAGTTGCTGAGCTGGTGAGGTCTGTCCTGATCTAGGACCATCGAGGCTAGGACCCAATATACTCCATACTCCTCACTCGAGTGGCCCCCACCGTCCTGGGCTGCCCTGTGTGGGTAAGTTGGCATCGACCTTGAGGCGCAGCAAGATGGCGCCCTCCTTCCTCCAATGACGATGATGGTGACGCTGAGGTTGAATTTGAGTCACAACAAGATGGTTGCTGAGCCTTTTTGCGCCGTTTTCTCGCAGCTACCCTCCTTCGGCGTGCAGTGCACTAAGTGGGTTCGGGCGAATTTGAGATAGACGGCTTAGGGCTGGAATCTGATCCGGGAGTGGTGCAGGCCATGGACTTCCCTGGGCTTTCCCTCCTGTGGGAAAACCTCACCCAATGCCCTTTCTCGCCACAGCTGAAGCAAACTGAATCTAGCCAGGAAATGAGAGTGGGGGTGTGGGATCTTGCCGCATTAAAAGCAGTTCCTAGCACAGGAAGTGGCAGCCGTTAGGGCTGGTGTAGCAGGAGCAGCTGGTCCTTGGAAGGGGTCACCTGGCCAAGTCTGCTGGTTTCAAGGTTGTCGTTCTCAAGCTTGGCCTGTTCCAGCGACTTGGCCAGTTCAACATGGCTCACCAGGTCCTTCTTACCTGACTTGAGCGGTCGCTGCCTCATGTACCTCGAGGAGTCACGGCATTGTGTACTTCGAGGAGTCGCTTCCTCGTGTACCTCAAGGAGTCTCAGCCTCGTGTACCTCAAGGAGTTGCGGATTCATGTACCTCGAAGAGTCACGGCATTGTGTACCTCGAGGAGTCGCTTCCTCGTGTACCTCAAGGAGTTGCGGATTCATGTACCTCGAAGAGTCGCGGCCTCGTGTACCTCGAGGAGTCTCAGCCTCATGTACCTCAAGGAGTCGCTGCCTCATGTACCTTGAGTGGTCGCTGCCTCATGTACCTCGAGGAATCGCTGCCTTATGTACCTCTAGTAGTTACTGCCTCGTACCTTGAGTGGACTCCCTGTGACTAGAGTGTCCCGGACTGGTTTTTCCTTCCGAACATGGCCCGTAGTCGCTTCGTACCTGCACTTTTTCGTACCTCAGTGTCCACAGATTCAGCAGGTAGTTATCGATGGTCGCTCCTGGCCATTGGTGATGCAGAGCAAGTCAGTGCCTCGCTCTGTGACTTCAGGTATCGAGCCTTCAACACCTCGATAGCAGTGTCATACGTAGAGTAGTCCCTGATGACTGTATAACCTTTCGTTCCTACCCTCGAAACGAGTGTGGACTTCCTGAACTCATCGGTGTAGACGATGTCTCTGGTCACGTTCAGGTCGGCCTGAAAGTGTAGCCAGTTTGTGAGCTCTTCAGCCACGTCAGGGACAAAGGGTCCATCAGCAGCGTACCTGACTTGAGTAGAACTTCCATCGTTTAGGGAATAAGCTCATAAAATTGTCGCATGAATAAAAACTCTCACAACTAGAGGGAGAACAAATGCTTTTAATAGCTTATAACTGAGGGTAGGGTCTCACAGTTGTCTTCAGAAGGGTTTAGGTGGGAAACCAGGGTCATATGTGAGCAGATGGGGGTGGAGCTGGGAGGTGGGGCCAGGAGGTGGAGCCAGCCATGGAGCCCAACATCCTACCAATGATATCCCCAGATCAAGTCACCCTTGGAGAAGAGCTGGACGCCATTGAGGTTTGCTGTGAAGTCCTTTATGAGAGGCCCTGGGTAATGGTCAGGGACTGTAGCCTCATTTGAACGGCGGTAGTCTCTGCACAGTCGCCACCTGCCGTTGGCCTTAGGTACCATATGGAGGGGGAAGACCACGGACGAATCCCAATTCCTCCATGTATGTGAACTCCTCTTTGGCCAAGTTGAGGACACCACGTGGCAGCTGTTTCGAGGAGAACTGTGGACAAAGGATGGCAGATGAGAGTAATGATTGTCTGCGTTCTCCACTGTGGCCAGGTGGGTGGAGAGCAGTTTGAAACGTCTCAGCGTGGACCAAACACTTGCCGTGTAGATCCACAAGCAATGAGTGCGCTTGGAGGAAATTTGCGCCCAGCATAGGTTTGACCACAGCCGCCAAGGTGAACTGCCACTTAAAAGTCCATTTCCCCAAAATGCAGTGGTATGCGTTTATGGCCGAAGGTTGTAATGGTGGAGTTGTTGGCCACATGCAGGGTGGGGCCACGTGGTCTCGGGCACGTCTCTAGGGAAGTTGGTGGAATGACACTCATCTAGGCTCCTGTGTCGACAAGGAACCTGCATCCTGAGATGCCGTCCCTCACATGAAACAGTTTGTTCTATCGGCCAGCCGCTGCGGCCACTTAACGGTGACTGGCCCACTTGTTTTCCTGAAACAAACAGGGTTTCCGACATTCACGTGCCTTGGTTCCCCAATATGGTTTGTCTGTGGGGGCTTGGCCTTGTCAGCTGGTGCGGTGCTCTGTCAGGGGGGCTGGGATTATGGCTGGACCGAGTGACCACTTCAGGGTTTTCGAGTTTGGTGCAGTGGGGACGTCGGCCTTTGCTGTGACCTTGCGTGGGTCATTGAAGTCGGGTGAGCAGGATGTTAATGTCTTCTAGCATCTGCTCCAAAAAGACCTGCTCAAACATGAGACAGGTGCGAGTGCGAGTATTTCGTCCCTTAACGCGGATGGCATTCTGTCCCCCAGACCATCTAAGTGTAGGAGTCTGGCTGCCCTCTCATGTCGGGATAGGCGGTCATCTACGCGTGCAGCGGCCTCCTGGTCGAGAGAACTAACACTGTAGAAATATCTCGTTGAATCAGAAGTGATTTGCTTGATCTGGAACTGGGCTTCCACTTGGCAGAACCAAGTGCAGGGCTGGGGTTAGTCCAGAAGGTTGGCAGCTTCAACGATACGGCACCTACTGCTGCGGGGTCCATTGGTTGAGTCTTCAGGTCATGGAGACTCATCAGGGTCACCACTGTAGTGTGTTGTGAGGGAGTGGTGGAATAGACTGGGGACACAGGCTGTTAGCTCAAGGGTCACAACAGAATGTTTATTCAAACTTCATGCGCTCGTTTATTAGGTTGGCAATCAGACCGCGCGTATGTCCTGCCGCTTGCATCACTCCATTCTGGATGTGTGTTGCCATCTTTGTCGCAGCTGCCTCGCTGATTGTGCGCAACAAATGGGGTCGGTTCGTCACGACTTGGTTGTGCATTGCCACAGTCTCACCAGAGATTTGTAGAGTTGCAACACAATGTCTCTACTCTTGAATTAATGAAGCCCAACATCCCATAGGCCTTCTTAACTATCCTATCAACTTGTGTGGCGACCTTGAATTCCAAGGTCCCTCTGTTCATCCACACTCTTAAGTAACCAATCATTAACCCTATACTCAGCCTTCTGGTTTGTCCTTCCAAACTGCATCACCTCACACTTCACCAGATTGAAGCCCATGTGACACTTTTCTGCCCAACTCTGCATCCTGTCTCTATCCTCTTGTAACCTTCAACAACCTTCAGCTCATCAACTCCTCGAACCTTCGTGTCATCCGCAAACTTACTGGCCCATCCGTCCGCCTCTTCTTCCAGGTCACATAAAAATCACAAAGAGCGGGGGTCCCAGAACAGATCCCTGCGGCCCCTCCACTAGTCCCTGACCTCCAGACAGAATCCTTTCCTTCCACTACTACTCTCTGCTTTCTTCCTACAAGCCAATATTTTATCCTCAGCCAAGGTTCCACTGATCCCATGACTCATGATTTTCTAGATGAGTCTCTCATCGGGAACCTTATCAAATGCCTTACTAAATTCCACGTCGACTACATCTACCTCCCTACCTTCATCAATTTATTTTGTTACCTCCTCAAAAAATTCAATTAGACTCGTGAGGCACGACCTTCCTTCACAAAGCCATTGCTGACTGTCCTTGAGTAGACATCATCAATCCTATCCTTAAGAATCCTCTCCATTACTTTACACACCCCTGACGTAAGACTCACTGGTCTAGAATTCCCAGGATTCTCCCCCATTACCTTTTTTAAACAAGGAGATTCCATTTGCCATTCTCCAATCCTCCGGCACTTCCCCTGTGGCCAAAGAGGACTGAAAGATCATAGCTACTGCCCCAGCCATCTCTTCCCTCACTTCCCACAGCAGGCCTGCGGTACATCGCGTCCGGCCCCGGGGACTTATCAATCTTGATGTGTTTAAGAAGATCCAACACTTCCTCTTCCTGAATCTCCACACCGGCCTGTTCGATTCCGACTTCACCCTGATCAAGGTCCTTTTTTAAAATATTTTATTTAAGTTTTAAGGACTTAATTAATTTGACAAAAATAATACATTGAATATAGATTCATAAGGTCTGGAAAGAAGAAAAAGGAAAGGAGAATGTAGTGATACACCACTGGCCTACTGTAGGGGGCGATCTCTGTACCTGCAGGAAGATCACCGGAGGACAGACCACACCTGACCGGCTGTCAATCAGCCATCCAGGATATAATCCTGAGCCGCCCCCTTCCAAGGCAGTCACTCAGGAGTCACCAGTACAGCTACCACTGTAGCAGAGACTTTTAACTGAATAAAGCCTGTTGTACATCCCTTCTCAAGTTTTGTGTCCTTACTGCTGCAGTCGTGCTTCACAATTTACTCAGTTAAAATTTAGACCTGCTGTGGAAAAGCTCCTAACCGTCGGGAGCCTTGAGATCGACCCTTGCCCCCTGGAAGCCTAAGCACACTTCGAAATTTGGAGGCACGCGGTCGAGGCAGTTATCCAGGCCCACTCCGATGTGGTGAACTCGGATCAGACGAAACTCATGGTTCTCTACATGAAGCTGGGTCTCCGTCAATAAACGTCAATAACGTTTATTGGGTCTCCCCAATAAATGTGGTCTACACCAGGTACCTCATGAGTATTCGGGCCCAGTAGGTAGGTGAGACAGCCGAAGCCTACCTGGAAGCCCTGCCTGGAAGAGCCTGGGGTGAATGAAAAGGAAGTTGAGAGATTGGTAAGGAACACCTGCGTTTGAGATCTGTGCTCGAGACCCGCCCGCCAGAAGTTACTAGAAGATGATATCTACTCCTGAGTCCGAACTATAGATGTAGTCCGCTCCTTGGAGGCTGCAGCCCTCCATGCCAAAGCCTTTGACTCCCGACTTCCCCAAGCCGCCGCCCAGACACCAGCCATGACTCAGGGATCACTGGTAGATGAACACATAACGGCCGCAGGTGCCCCACGTCTGTGTAAGTACTGTGGGTCCTGGTGTGGATCAGATCGACAATCATGCCAAAACTGCCTGGTGAGAAACCATTTCTGTTCGCGATGGGGCAAGAAAGGCCACTATGTGAAAGTATGCCTTTCGAAGCCCTCTGGCACCTCAGCGGCCCTCTATGATCACCTCGCTAGCCCCCTGGATGCCGCCACGTGTGAGTGCCAGGCACTGCCATTACTTGCCCAGCGGCTTCTGTCCTCCTTGCTTCCGGTCCCAATTGGGACTACCACTGTGTGCTCGCCATGAGCTCCGCCCTACCCAAAGCCTCGCCAGCCAAGGATAGCGAAGATGTCACTTCTGCCACCGCAGATGATGTCACCTCCTCCACCGCAAATAATATCACTTTCTCCGATGCAGAGCACCACCCCCCCCACCCCGAGCAGGCAGCACGACCGATGGGTAGAACCAGCCATGCCACTGCCTCGTGCGCCCTCAGGGTGCTGCCATCTTGTATTGGCCGAGCCCTGCCGCCATCTTGGGCCTATCGGGCTGATCCAGCGTACAACCCTACCTCCCACCCAGAACAGGGGAACGGCCATGATGATGATGATGACCTGGTCAACACGAGTACCGACCAGACCACCTCCCGACGCACCCCATGCCTGCAGATGCCACCAACCATCACTCACCTCCATCGATGCACCCCACGCCTGCAAAGGACGTCACCGGCCGCCACTGCCTCAACCATCAGAGAGTAGTGACTCGGACCCCGAGATGGTCCTAGCGGTCACAACACTAAAGAGAGACATCCCACATGCCCTCGGGCGCTCCATGATGGACGTTGCTATTAACGGTCAGGTAACAAAATGCCTATTCGACAGTGGCAGCACCAAGAGCTTCATACACCCGAACGTGGCCCAAACTTTGAGACTTAAAATTACCCCACGAGTTTTTCTATCACTTTCACTGCCCAGGACTGCTCCATAAAACCCTCGGGCGCTGCTCCATTTATCTGACTCTGGGGGGGAGACATACAATGGGTTCAGGCTCCTGGTCATGCCCAGACTCTGTGTCCTGGTCCTCCTAGGCTTAGATTTCCAGTGCTACCTACAGAGCATCACCCTTGCTTTCAGTGGGCCCCTACCTCCGCTCACACTTCACAGCGCACCGTCCAACTCCTCACAGCGCATCACCCCTCCCGCCCTCTTCTCCTACCTCACGCCAGACTGCAAACTGATAGCGGCCAGAAGCAGGCGCTATTGCGCAGCCGATAGAGAATTCATTAAAGGTAAAGCAGCTCCTGGCGGAAGGCATTATAGAACCCAGCACCAGCCCATGAAGAGCCCAAGTCCTGGTGGTCAAAGGGGGCAGCAAACCGAGAATGGTCATAGACTACAGTCAGACCATTAACTGGTATACTCAGCTGGATGCTTATCCCTTACCCAGGATAGCCGACATGGTCAACGAGATAACCCGCCACAGGGTCTTCTCCACAATCGATCTGAAGATGGCCTATCAACAGGTCCCGGTCCACGCGTGGGACAAGCCCTACACCACCTTCGAGGCAGACGGGAGTCTTTACCAGTTCCGCAAAGTTCTGTTCGGGGTCACTAACGGGATCTCTGTCTTCCATCGTGAAATGGACCGTATGGTAGACTGGCACAAGCTGAGAACAACCTTCCCATATATGGACAATGTCACCATCTATGGCCTAGACCAGCAGGACCATGATGCCAACCTGGAAAGATTTCTCTGGATGACCAAGGAGCTGAACCTCACTTATAACAAGGAGAAATATGTGTTCAGCACCACCCGCCTCGCCATCCTGGGGTGCATCGGGGGACGTGGTGTCATCGGCCCCGATCCAGAGCGCATGTGCCCATTAATGGAGCTACCCCTCCCCCACATGCTGAAGGCCCTCCACAGGTGCCTTGGCCTCTTTACTTACTACTCCCAGTGGGTTTCCCGCTTCTCGGACAAGGTCCACCCACTGGCCCAGGCCACCACCTTTCTCCTCCCACCCGAGGCGCAGGCAGCCTTTACCTGCAGGACATCGCAGATGCCATGATGCATGCAGTGGATGAGAACTCCTTGTTCCAGGTGGAGAGCAATGCCTCAGATGTGGCCCTTGCCGCTACCCTCAACCAGGAAGGGGGACCCATTGCCTTCTTCTCAAGAACCCTCCATGACTCTGAGCTCGAGGACTCCGCCATTGAAAAGGAGGCCCAAGCGATCGTGGAAGCAGTCCGCCACTAGAGTCTCTACCTGACAGGCAGGAGATTTACCCTCCTCACTGACCAGCGTGCAGTGGCGTTCCTGTTCAGCACTATACACAAAGGCAAGATCAAAAACGACAAGATCTTGCGCTGGAGAGTTGAGTTAGCAACATTCAGCTACGACATCCAGTAAACCGGGGATGTTCAACGACTCCCCGACAACATATCCCGGATCTGCACATTGGCTTAGGCCATTCAGCTGCAGGTACTCCACGAATCCCTCTGCCACCCGAGCGCCACACACCTCTACTATTTTATCAAGTCCTAGAACCTCCCGTACACCGTCCAGGAAGTCTAGACCATGACTGAGGCATGCCAGGTCTGCACAGAATCCAAGCCTTGCTTCTTCCACCCACCCAAGGCCCACACCCCACCCGGCCCTTCGAACGCCTCAGCATTGACTTCAAGGGGCCCCTGCCTTCCACAGACCGAAACGTCTACTTCCTCATGGTGATAGATGAGTACTCCCGTTCTCCCCGCCATCCCGTGCCAAGACACCTCCACAGCCATCGTCATCAGGGCACTGACACAGATCCTCACTCTGTTTGGCTACTCCCCATTCATCCATAATAACCGAGGGTACAGCTTCATGAGTGAGGAACTGTGACAGTACCTGACTACTTACAACCCGAGGGGCAATGGGCAGGTGCAGCACAAAAAAGGAGTGATCTGGAAGGCAGTCCTCCTGGCCCTTAAGTCAAAGGAGTGGTCCATAGAATACTGGCAGGATGCCCTCCCTGAGGTGCTCCACGCCATCAGGTCGCTCCTGTGCATAACTACCAACGAGACCCCTCATGAACGCCTGTTTTCATTCCCCAGAAAATTGGCAACTGGAATCTCTTTCCCAGCGTGGCTCACATCTCCGGGACCAGTGCTCCTATGTAGACACAAATGGGCCCACAAGGCTGACCCACTGGTTGAGCAGGTGTTCCTCCTACACGCCAATCACAACTACATCTATGTCAGGTACCCCAGTAGCCGGGAGGACACTGTCTCAACCAGGGATATGGCCTCAGCTGGAGCACCTTGACACAGCAGCCCCCACCGCCCCAGGACCACGTCGGCCCAATGCATCTCCCCCATCTCGGACACTCATTGCCCACTCATGCCGCGAGGGACGACTTTTCTCCCCCGCCCCTCCAATGCCTCACAGGCTTGCTGATCCAGGCCACCCAGACCACCGCACTGCGCTGTGCCACGCCAACCGCCCCGGCCCCGGCACCCGCCCTAGCCGCCCCGTCTAGCCCTCCCAGCATGCCCTCACTGACCTTTGACCAAGTGCCAACCCTGCAACATTCACAGAGATTCCGACGGCAGCTGGACCGTCTGAACCCGTAAATACACATATGCCACCTAAGATGGTGGCTAACCCCCCCCTCCCCGGGACAATTTTAAAGAAGGGGATGAATGTGGTGAAGCATCACTAGCCAATAATATCTGAACCTGCAGGAAAATTATTGGAGGACAGACCCCACCCGGCCGGCTGTCAATCAGCCGACCTAAATAGACCTCACCCCACCCGGCCGGCTGTCAATCAGCCGACCTGAATAGACCTCACCCCACCCGGCCGGCTGTCAATCAGCCGACCTGAATAGACCTCACCCCACCCGGCCGGCTGTCAATCAGCCGACCTGAATAGACCTCACCCCACCCGGCCGGCTGTCAATCAGCCGACCTGAATAGACCTCACCCCACCCGGCCGGCTGTCAATCAGCCGACCTGAATAGACCTCACCCCACCCGGCCGGCTGTCAATCAACCGACCTGAATAGACCTCACCCCACCCGGCCGGCTGTCAATCAACCGACCTGAATAGACCTCACCCCACCCGGCCGGCTGTCAATCAGCCGACCTGAATAGACCTCACCCCACCCGGCCGGCTGTCAATCAACCGACCTGAATAGACCTCACCCCACCCGGCCGGCTGTCAATCAACCGACCTGAATAGACCTCACCCCACCCGGCCGGCTGTCAATCAGCCGACCTGAATAGACCTCACCCCACCCGGCTGGCTGTCAATCAGCCGACCTGAATAGACCTCACCCCACCCGGCTGGCTGTCAATCAGCCGACCTGAATAGACCTCACCCCACCCGGCCGGCTGTCAATCAGCCGACCTGAATAGACCTCACCCCACCCGGCCGGCTGTCAATCAGCCGACCTGAATAGACCTCACCCCACCCGGCCGGCTGTCAATCAACCGACCTGAATAGACCTCACCCCACCCGGCCGGCTGTCAATCAGCCGACCTGAATAGACCTCACCCCACCCGGCCGGCTGTCAATCAGCCGACCTGAATAGACCTCACCCCACCCGGCCGGCTGTCAATCAGCCGACCTGAATAGACCTCACCCCACCCGGCCGGCTGTCAATCAGCCGACCTGAATAGACCTCACCCCACCCGGCCTGCTGTCTATCAGCCGACCTGAATAGACCTCACCCCACCCGGCCGGCTGTCAATCAACCGACCTGAATAGACCTCACCCCACCCGGCCGGCTGTCAATCAGCCGACCTGAATAGACCTCACCCCACCCGGCTGGCTGTCAATCAGCCGACCTGAATAGACCTCACCCCACCCGGCCGGCTGTCAATCAGCCGACCTGAATAGACCTCACCCCACACGACCGGCTGTCAATCAGCCGACCTGAATACACCTCACCCCACCTAACTGGCTGTCAATCAGCCGACCTGAATAGACCTCACCCCACCCGGCCGGCTGTCAATCAGCCGACCTGAATACACCTCACCCCACCTGATTGGCTGTCAATCAGCCGACCTGAATAGACCTCACCCCACACGACCGGCTGTCAATCAGCCGACCTGAATACACCTCACCCCACCTGACTGACTGTCAATCAACCGACCTGAATAGACCTCACCCCACCCGGCCGGCTGTCAATCAACCGACCTGAATAGACCTCACCCCACCCGGCCGGCTGTCAATCAACCGACCTGAATAGACCTCACCCCACCCGGCCGGCTGTCAATCAACCGCCCAGGATATAATCCTGAGCCGGCCCCTCCCGAGCCAATCACTTGGGAGCCACCAGAACAGCTACCATTGTAGCAGAGACTTTTAACTGAACAAAACCTGTTGTACCATCTTTCTCGAGTTTGTGTCTGCTCCCTGCTGCAGCAGTTCATCACAGAGAGTCCCCCTTCTTCCAATGCCCCCTCCCCAGATTCGAAAGAAGGGGACAGACAGCAGGGAAAAGGGGATTAAAATGAAAGAAAATAGAAAAGAAAATGCAACAGGAGCAAGGTTGGACATCTCAGAGTCGCATCATTTTAAAAGGATTAAATTTGTAATGAGTAAACTAATTGACAAATATTAAAATAAATTCTGCAGTCTGGGCATTTAAATCATCTAAATAAGGTTGCCAAACTTAGACAAACGTACTATATCGATTCCTAAGACCGGAAGTAATTTCTCCAGGGCATGTCTATGTTCCAACAATCAATGTGAAGTAGGGAATCGAGTTTCCACGTTACCGTGATATATTTCCAGGTTATGACAACGCAACTTTAATAAATTTCTATTTGCTTCTGGAGAAGTTAACTTTTATAGCTGCTGAATTCCCCAGAAGAAACAATTCCAGGTCTGGAGGAAAGTTCACCCCCACAATATTTGTCAACACTTCTCCCAATTAAGATCCTTTTCTCTTGAATCCTTTAGCTGCCCCACCTTCATTCTCATCATCAGTCTGTTCTTCACATACACATAGAAAACCTTGGGGTTCTCCTTAATCCTACATTTCAAGGCCTTCTCATTCCCACCTTCCAGCTCTCCTAGGTCCTTTCTTAAGCTGCTTCCTGGAAACCATAGACTTCTCATGAGCCTTTCCTGTTTCCTGCTTCCTTCTTCCACTTGACCAGTTTCCTCACCTGTTTCATCAACCACGGTTCCCTTCTCCCACCATCTTATCCTTGTCCCAGTGGAACAAACCTATCCTGGACCCAGTTAGTGGTCCCTAAACTTCCTCCACGTTACTTCTGTGCTTTCACCCTTAAACATCTGTTTCCAGTTTATTCTCGCTAGTTCCTACCTCATCCCATCGTAATTAGCCCTTCCCCAATTAAACACTTTCCCAATTTGACTATTTATATCCTTTGTCCATAGCTTTGTTGAAGCTCAGGGAGTTGTGGTCACTCTCACCAAAATGCTCCCCCACCGAGAGGTCCGTCCCCTGACCAGGTTCATTCCCCAGAACCAGATCCAGTCTGGCTTCTCCTCTCGTCAGCCGGTCCACACATGATGTCAGGAATCCTTCTTGGACCCACTGACAAATTCAGCCCCATCCATCCCTCGCAGTCAGTAGGTGTCAGTCAATATTAGGGAAGTTGAAATCACCTACAATTACAGCCCTGTATTTCCCACCATTCCAAAATCTGCCTGCTGATCTGCTCTTCGGTGTCCCGAGGGCTATTTGGGGGCCTATAGATGACTCCCAGCCCAGTGAAAGCTCCCTTCCTATTTCTGACTTCCACCCACACCGACTCAGTGGACTCTCCCTCTGCAGCCCTCCTCCCTTTCTACAGCCATGATACTGTCCCTGACCAATAATGCTACTCATCTCTTCCCCCCCACCCCCATTTTCCACCTCCCATCCTATTCTTTTTAAAATGCTGAATCCCGGTACCTGCATCAGCCAATCCTGCCCTTCCTCCAGCCAAGTCTCTGTAATAGCCACAACATTGTAGATCCATGTACTGATCCAAGCTCTAAGTTCATCCCCTTTATTCCTAATACTCCCAGAGTTGAAATAGACACATTTCAAGCCCCCTAACTGGCTCCCTTTATGTTCTGTCCCCTGCCTGTCCTTCCTCACCAACTCAGGACACACAGCATCATGCTTTTGTCCTTCTTCCCTAATCTCTGTCCTCAAATTCTGATTCCCACCCCTCTGCCAAACTAGTTTAAACCCTCCCCCAACAGCTCGAGCAAACCTGCCTGCCAGGATATTGGTCCCCCTCCAGTTCAGGTGCAGCCCGTCCTTTTTGTACAGGTCAGGCCTTCCCCAGAAGAGATCCCAATGATCCAGAAATCTGCCCCCTGTATCAACTCTTCAGCCGCACATTCATCTACCACAACTTCCTGCTCTACCCTCTCTGGCACGTGGCACAGGCAGCGATCCTGAGATTACCACCCCTGAGGTCCTGCTTTCTAACTTCCCTAACTCCCTATATTCCCTCTTCAGGACATCATCCCCACTCCTATCTGTCATTGGTTCCCACGAGGATCACGAGATCCAATTGTTCACCCTCCGCCTCCAGAATGCTGTAAACTTGAACAGAGACATCCGTGAGAGGCCACATACCATCCAGGAGCCTCTATCTCATTCACCAAACCTCTTATCTGCTCTCCTAACCAATGAGTCCCCAATCACCATCGCTTTCCTCTTCTTCCCCCTTCCCTTCTGAGCATCTTTGCTGGAGACGAGACCACCTTGACTTGTCCCTTATAGATTGTTCCACCAACTGTATCTAAAATAGTGTATTTGTTGTTAAGGAGAACGGCCATAGGGTGCTCTGCCCTGTCTGCCTCTCTTCTTCCCTCTCCTAACAGTTACCCCACACTGCAGATCGACAGCCACCCAGTGTGGAACGGGCTGGGCATTCAGTGGATCTCCTTGTGGGGTTGCTGTCGGGGTTGGTGAAACTGGACATTTATGCGTCGAAATGGCAGGTGGTCGAGGGGGTGGGGAGAGCTGACTGCCTGCCCGTTTTCTTTTTTTTTACATTTTTTATTTTTCACACCATAAACCACACTGACCAAGATACATACATTTTCCTTTTAAAATATATACAGTGTCATTTTCTCCCCCCCTCCCTCCTCCCATCCCACCCTCCCTACCTCCCCCTCCAATCATTTAAAGTACAAAATCTAAGACACATTAAACCAGTCAAACAATGTTGTCATCCAATAAAAATAAACAAGAAATTCCACTGAGTCAATTCTTTTCATTTCATTTCTTTCTCCTTTCGTTAATTTAGATGGTAGATGTCCCCAGTAGGTTTTCTCTATTGTGTTTCATGTATGGCTCCCATATTTGTTCAAATATTTCAATACTATTTCTTAAATTATATGTTATTTTTTCTAATGGAATACATTTATTCATTTCTACATACCATTGTTGTATTTTCAAATTATCTTCCAATTTCCAGGTTGACATAATACATTTTTTTGCTACGGCTAGAGCTATCTTAGCAAATCTTTTTTGTGCACCATCCAAATCAATTCCGAATTCTTTGTTTTTTATGTTACTTAGGAGGAAGATCTCTGGATTCTTTGGTATATTGTTTTCTGTAATTTTATTTAATATCTGGTTTAGATCTTCCCAAAATTTTTCTACTTTCTCACATGTCCAGATTGCATGAATTGTTGTTCCCATTTCTTTTTTACAACAAAAACATCTGTCAGATACTGTTGGGTCCCATTTATTTAACTTTTGAGGTGTAATGTATAGCCTGTGTATCCAGTTATATCGTATCATACGTAACCTCGTATTTATTGTATTTCTCATCGTTCCAGAACATAACTTCTCCCATGTTTCCTTCTTTATCTTTATGTTTAAATCTTGTTCCCATTTTTGTTTAGTTTTACCATTTGTTTCCTCATTCTCCTTTTCTTGCAGTTTAATATACATATTTGTTATAAATCTTTTGATTATCATTGTGTTTGTAATCACATATTCAAAGTTACTTCCCTCTGGTAAACTCAGACTGCTTCCTAATTTGTCCTTCAAGTAGGATCTCAATTGGTAATATGCCAGCACTGTATCTTGAGTTATATTATATTTATCCTTCATTTGTTCAAAGGATAATAATCTATTTCCTGAAAAACAATTTTCTATTCTTTTGATCCCTTTTTTCTCCCATTCTCTAAAGGAAAGGTTATATATTGTAAAAGGGAGTAACTGATTTTGCGTCATTATTAGTTTTGGTAATTGGTAATTTGTTTTATTCCTTTCTACATGAATCTTCTTCCAAATCTTGAGCAGATGATGTAATACTGGAGAACTCCTACGTTGTACTAATTTTTCATCCCATTTATATAATATGTGTTCAGGTATCTAACATATATAACATAACAATTACAGCACGGAAACAGGCCATTAGGCCCTTCTAGTCCGCACCAAACCAAACACCCCTTTCTAGTCCCACCTCCCTGCACAATGCCCATAACCCTCCATCTTCCTCTCATCCATATACCTGTCCAACCTTTTCTTAAATAATACAATTGACTCCGCCGCCACTATTTCTCCCGGAAGATCATTCCACACAGCTACCACTCTCTGAGTAAAGAAGTTCCCCCTCATGTTACCTCTAAACCTCTGCCCCTTAATTCTTAACTCATGTCCTCTTGTTTTAATCTTTCCTCCTCTTAACGGAAATAGTCTATCCACTTTTCCCCTATTTTATCTAGTTCTAATCTACTCCAATCTGGCTTTTCCCTTGTTTGATAAAAATCTGATAGGTATCTTAATTGTGCGGCTCTATAATAATTTTTAAAGTTTGGCAGTTGTAAGCCTCCTTGTTGATACCATTCTGTTAATTTATCTAGTGCTATCCTCGGTTTCCCCCCTTTCCATAAAAATTTCCTTATTATTTTCTTTAACTCCTTGAAGAATTTCTCTGTTAAGCGTATTGGCAATGCCTGAAATAGGTATAATATCCTTGGGAAAATCTTCATTTTAATACAGTTTATCCTTCCTATTAGTGTTAGTGGTAAATCTTTCCAATGCTCTAAATCGCACTGTAATTTTTTCATTAATGGATAATAATTGAGTTTATATAGATGGCCGAGATTTTTATTTATTTGTATACCTAGGTATCTTATTGCTTGCATTTTCCATCTGAATGGTGATTCCTTCTTAAATTTTGAGAAATCCGTATTATTCATTGGCATTGCTTCACTTTTATTTATGTTAATCTTGTATCCCGACATTTCTCCATATTCCTTCAATTTCTTATATAATTCTTTTATTGATAGTTCTGGTTCTGTTAAGTATACTATAACATCATCCGCAAATAAACTGATTTTATATTCCTTGTCTTTTATTTTTATCCATTTTATATTATTTTCTGTTCTTATCAATTCTGCTAGTGGTTCTATAGCTAACAATAACAATAAAGGTGATAGTGGGCATCCCTGCCTTGTTGATCTGCTCAAGTTAAATTGCTTTGATATATATCCATTTACTGTCACTTTCGCCAATGGCCCCTTATATAATGCTTTAA
The DNA here is from genome assembly GCF_036971445.1 of Narcine bancroftii. Taxonomy (NCBI): domain Eukaryota; kingdom Metazoa; phylum Chordata; class Chondrichthyes; order Torpediniformes; family Narcinidae; genus Narcine; species Narcine bancroftii. The sequence continues at coordinate 12,031,548 of NW_027211895.1, read as the reverse complement.
TCCAATTAATATACTTCTCTGGTAAACTGAATTTTTGAAATACTTTGAATAAATAATTCCATTCTACTCTGTCAAAGGCCTTCTCTGCGTCTAAAGCAACTGCTACTGTTGGCGCTTTACTCCCTTCAACTGCATGAATTAAGTTAATAAATTTACAAATATTGTCTGTTGTCCGTCTTTTTTTGATAAATCCAGTTTGGTCTAAATTTACCATTTTCGGTACATGCTCTGCTAATCTGTTTGCTAATAGTTTAATCTGTGTTAAGAAATGATATTGGTCTATATGACGCTGGTGCGAGTGGATCTTTCCCTTGCTTTGGTATTACTGTAATTATTGCTGTTTTACATGAATCTGGTAAGCTTTGTGTTTTGTCAATCTGGTTGATTACTTCCAGGAGGGGGGGAATTAATAAATCTTTAAATGTTTTATAGAATTCTTTTGGGAATCCATTCTCTCCTGGTGTTTTATTATTTGGTAGTTTTTTTATTATCTCTTGTATTTCTACTATTCCAAATGGTTCTGTTAATTTATTTTGTTCCTCTATTTGTAGTTTTGGTAGTTCAATTTTAGTTAGAAATTCATCTATTTTGCCTTCTTTCCCTTCAATTTCAGTTTGGTATAATTGTTCATAGAATTCTCTAAAGTTTTCCTTGATCTCCTTTGGATTATATGTGATTTGTTTGTCTTTTTTCCTTGATGCCAATACCATTTTCTTAGCTTGTTCTGTCTTAAGCTGCCACGCTAGAATTTTGTGCGTTTTTTTCCCCTAGTTCATAATATTTCTGTTTTGTCTTCATTATGTTCTTCTCCACCTAAAATGTTTTTAGTGTTTCATATTTTATTCTTTTATCTGCCAATTCTCTTCTTTTAGTTGTATCTTCCTTCATTGCTAATTCTTTTTCTATATTTACTATTTCCCTTTCCAACTGCTCTGTTTCCCGATTGTAGTCCTTCTTCATCTTGGTTACATAACTTATTATTTGCCCTCTAATGAATGCTTTCATTGCGTCCCATAGTATAAACTTATCTTTCACTGATTCCGTATTTATTTCAAAGTACATTTTAATTTGTCTTTCAATTAATTCTCTAAAATCCTGCCTTTTAAGTAGCATGGAGTTTAATCTCCATCTATACATTCTTGGAGGGATGTCCTCTAACTCTATTGTCAATATCAAGGGTGAATGGTCCGATAGTATTCTAGCTTTATATTCTGTGTTTCTTACTCTATCTTGCACACGAGCTGATAACAGAAATAGGTCTATTCTTGAGTATGTTTTATGTCTACCCGAATAATATGAATATTCCTTTTCCTTTGGGTGTTGTTTCCTCCATATATCCAAAAGTTGCATTTTTTGCATTGATTAAATTATAAATTTGGTTACTTTGTTCTTTCTGTTAATTTTTTTCCCAGTTTTGTCCTTATTAGAATCCAAATTCAGGTTGAAATCCCCTCCTATTAATATGTTCCCTTGCGTATCTGCTATCTTCAAAAAAATATCTTGCATAAACTTTTGATCTTCTTCGTTAGGTGAATATACATTGAGGAG